>NC_090321.1:282294288-282600217 GCF_040869045.1 Eurosta solidaginis | reverse complement strand
CGTTAAATAGAGAGCCACCTCGATAAAACACCTTTTAGAAACCTTTCTTCTCCTTTCCTTTCTTTCCACTTCCTACCCTTTACCTTCTATCTTCCTTTTCCTTTCCAATTTTTCTTTTCATTTTTTATCCTGAAGTGGGAGGGGGAAAAAGAATGAAAAGAAAAAGGGATTAAGGGGAAGACAAGAATAAGAAGGAAAAACGGAAGACATAGTAGAAATACGCCCGCGGTGTTTGCCAAACGATTGCCGAGTGGTAACCCCGCCATGAAAAGATATTTTTTTATTTGAAAAAAGATTTTCTAAATTTCTGATGTTGCTTTACCTGGGACTTACAAAACCGTTACTTTACAAGGACGAAAGCTTTAGCTTTCTTCCGCTGTTATTTTTGTGATTTCTACGTTAGAGAAAGTCCTTAGGTTGACTACAGAGTGGAAGCGAGAAGCGTTGCTATAATATATAAATAGAGAGCTTCTTCCTCTAAATTGGCACTTAACCGCTCACACCCAGGGAGTTTACATCGTTTTCCACCTGGTCCTTTCAGCGGAGTGGGGACCGCCATCTTCCTCTGATTCCATAGGCGGGCTCCCGTAAAAAAGCTTTCATACAGTTCTTCGGTACTCGCCATCGCTTCTGACCGCCATTCAGCCGGGAATGGCCAGAGCGATTCTTTTTCATGCAGTTCAAGCAGCTCACTACTTCCGGTCGCTTGCGGCCAAGTATTTCCTGGGTAGCCACTGAACATCCGTTTAATGGTGAGCTAATGTGAGTAGATGACAACCTGGCTAGGCCACTCTGACATACTCGGTTTTAAAGCTAGCTCAGGGATTTCTCATCGGCAGCGTCTGTTCACCACAAGGTGCGGCTGCAAGCGGGCGTCTGTCTTGGATCAAGCGGTTCGCAATATAAACGTACAAATAATATTTTCATCCCCGCTGAGCGGTTTGTGCGCTGGGCTTGGGACACACGTCAAACCACACTCCAGTGAAAAACAACACAAGCCTCGGAAAGATAGAAAGCTATGAAAGCTATTTCCTATGGAAAATTGTTAAAGATGTCAGAAAGTCAGAAATATTTGAAGCTTGTAAAATATATGAAAATAAAAATTGCTTCTCGCTTAGCATAGCATTAAAGCTTTTCTCATTTAAAACTTTCCGTTTCCAAATATCGCCGAACATGTCACTCGTCGTTGACTCTATTTCACAGGGGGAAGGCAATTAAGACGTTTTTTGTTGTACTTGATTGACATTTAAACGATCGCCTGATGTCATTTTGTTAACATAAAAATCATTGACGATTTGTTAAAAATAGCATTGGACCATTAATAACAACAAACATGCGCACAGATTAGAATGTGTAGAGGGAATATGTAGGCAGTACCAGACTTCATGGATTGGCCGGCAGCACAGTGCCGTGTAAGGGCTGACAAATGCATTTTGTCGATGCTCCAGTTTCTTTTTCACCTCCTCCAATGCCGCCTGCATTTTGATTGGCAATATTAATCGCTTCACAAATGACATTTACAAGATAGAAACATTTGTTTAACAAATTTAACAGTTTTATTGCGCGGATACGTGTTGCAATCACTAGGCCGATGTGTGGGAGGTAGAAAATCTCAACTTATTTTATATATTTGCTTGAGCGTGTGCACGATATTCGTTGTGAATAATTTTTATTTTGTTAATTATTACCAAAAATCACATAAAACATTCACGCGCAATAAAAAATCTTAAATGATGGAATGGGTGGTTTTTCTTATTAATCTGGTCCAACAGCGAACTGCATAGGGAAAATACTCCAGAAACGTGTTCTCTTCACTTTTAAACCATCGAAAAATGCAAAATCATGTTATAATAAGCCAACCTTCCACAAAAAGACACTTTTCTGACAACAAATTTATTTTTGAAAATTCAAACACATTTTCGCCAAATCATTCTCCCGCACTTGGCTACAGTTATTTCCAATGTGTCACCTGTACGCCAAGGATATACCGCTCACTCTTGCAATTTCACAGTTACGCATTTTTCGCGTGACATATAACAAAACAAAGCCAATTGTAAGCACTGGCGTCTGTGGTGTCACCGTCACTGTCAAAAGTGTCACTTGCAAAAGTGACCAAAGTGTTAACGCCTTTTCGCGCGTAATAATTGAGTATTCTCGTTTGGTAGCAGCGCCTTCAATGCACGAAAGCATTGTCTTATAGGTAGTTATACATATTTATATACACGCATATATTAAAACAATACGGATAAAACAAAACAAGAGAAAACGAAGAAAAAACTGCTAGAAAGTTTAAAAGAAAAAAAGCATAAATCCCCTTAACATGCACGTCAGCGAAAAGTAATTAAAATTTAATATGAAATTGCACGAAGTTATAAAGATAAATAATTGCAGCGTTGGTTGAAGGTGTTACCAGTTTTAGTACTATAATTTTTTTTATGATGATCCGTATACATAAGTACATACGCAAAATATATATAAAATACTTGTATGATATTTTCAGTGTTGGTAAATTTTTCGAAATATTTGTTCTTCTCGAAAACTACGTGTTATTGCGAACCATATCTCAAATGGTTATGATAATACGAAGCGGTGCTATTACAACTTTTATAGAATAAAGTAACCAATAGAATAAATTGTGTGGACCGTATTTATTTTCTAGATTTGTCTGTTAATATCAGTATACTGAAATCTTTATTGAACATATACCATACACCAAATAAAATATACCACATACCTCATATATTTGCTGCTGCCTGCATTTCGTTAACAACCAACACTACGATGCTCGGAATCTTTTCCTTTTCGACATCACTAAAAACGTGGATGTAATTGGAACGGAGCGAAATAGTTTTATAACTTCTTTTGCTGATGTTCTCAACTCTTTTCCTTAATAAAACATAAACCATACACCATAACACATTTACTATATACCATATACCATAAGCCATATACCTTATACCAACTACAATTTACTATATACCATATGCCATTTACCATATAACATATACCGTATACCATATACCATACAAGATATACCATATACCATGTACCATATAACATATACCTTAAACCATATACCATATGCCATATACCATATACCATATACCATATACCATATACTATATACCATATACTTTAACCATATACAACATCTCATATCTGTAGCTGAAAGGATACCAACTTTGGCCCAAATGGGGTGAATATCTTCTTGACTTTCTGACCAAAGATTGTAGTTGAGATATTTTTTATTACCTATACTTTTAAACTTAAAAAATATTTTATCTACAGTAATCATTGGATACATAGATACTCACTTACTTAATTGGCACTTAACTGTTTAAACTGGAATGGCCGTCCAACAAGCTACGTCGGTCGCTTCTTCGTTGGGTTAACTGGCGCCAGTTGATCACATCTTGCCGCAGAGTATGGGCCACTCTCTTCCTCTGCTTCCATAGCCGGCTTCCGATAAAAGTACTTTCATATCCGGAGCATAATGTATTCGCACAACATGAGCTAGCCAGCGTAGCCGCTGTGTTTTTATTCCCTAGACTAAATTCAATAGCATAAAGCTCGCACATCATTTAATCTTCTTTGGTAATTGCCTTCGTCGACGCATAAATTTTTCGAAGAACTTTTCCTTCGAACACTCCCAGAGCAGCCACATCTGATGTTGCCATGGTCCATGCTTCTACACCATATAGCAGGATGTGTATGATAAGTGAAAGAGAGGACTTTACTTTTCCTTGTCCAAAGTGGCATTTATTAGCAAGAGTAATTCTTCGCTGGATTTCAAAGCTGATGTTGTTGTTTGTGCTAATGCTGGTTCCCAAACAAAAGAAGTCTTATACAATTTCGAAGTTATGGCTGCCAAAATCGGCGTGTTTGCCAATGCTGTTTCCTGCCTCTTTTCTTGCTGATAGCAGGTACTTTGTTTTAACCTCATGGGTTTCATATCTTTTTCTGCGGTGTTCAGGCCGATGATATCAATGTCGTCAGAATTTACACCATAATTTTTAACACTGTTTGAAACCTCGTTTTATTTCGAACCGCTCGGAAAGATCCTTCCCAATTCTGACTGAGCTGATGGTGCTGCTCAAAGTCATCAGCTTGATTCCGCGATAGCTGGCGCGGTTTGCATGATCTCCCTTCTTGTGGACTGGGCAAGCACCACCTAGATTCAAATCGTTGAGCATGCACTTGTTCAACTATATTTTGCATTGAAGTTGATGCATATGACTTACATACCCCTCGCCATCATATCAGAATAGTCTCGCAGGCAATCCATCAGCCTCAGCGGCCTTGTTGTTTTTAATATGATTATCGCTATTGTGACTTCGTTATAGTAAAGTGAGGGACAATAATTCCATCATTATACATTGCGCACGCAGGTTCATCATCTGTCCTGGACGCTCTATCTCTTTAAGAGCACCGATAAGTGTTCATAGTTTAAGCATTATTTGGACATGGATTATCCGGCCGCCGTCTTCGTTTCTACAGGAGTTTGCCCTGGGGCTAAAACCCGTCCCGGGAGTTTTTGGCAAAATTTGTGGGCTCAAGCCCCTCACACTCAATCCCTTCTGCCTCTAATTTTTTTTTCCTAAAACTTTCGTTTTGAACTTTACCCAACCCTTTCAATTAGAAATCGTTCCAGTTCGTGATTCTTTTCAAAGTCGAAACATTTTGTTAATTCGGTTTAAACCGTTTCACCGTCTTGGAAAGAACAAAATCGAACTTACAATGCGGATTGATTTGTGAAAGTCTTACAAACCAAAACTATCATCATACCGACTGAGAAGTTGTATTTACCAGTTCCATTCAGTTCGCACAAAATGTTGACTTGTCCCTTGATATTTTCGCATGTCTATACTAAACATAACTTTCTTGTATATATGTGTGTGTATGTGTGTACGTTTTTATGGATGAAGCTGTCAGAATAATTGACAGTTGTTCATGATGCTGCTGGTGTTTGGCTCGTACGTGCAGAAATGCATATTTTCCTAATCGCAATCCCCAAAAGATCACGTCCACCTCCCTCGCGTTAACTCTGCATTTGTATAAACTCTTGTCATGCAACACGCATAACACACACACATAGCTCTAGAAGTATACATATTGATTTAACTTATTGCTCCATATAAGATGTAAGCGACCCCCACTTAAATTGTTCGACGAACCACCCTCAATATGCTGCCTTTGTCGTCTCATAAAACTTGTAATTCCTTTCACAATTTCGACTCCCCTTGCACGTTCAAAATGGCAATGGTGACATTTTGACAGCATTTGACTTTTGGCAAAAAGTCAATAATGCATATGCCAAGATAATAAAAATTATGCACACACATATGATTTCGAATGCACATCTATCGACATACATACATACAAACCAGCGCCTGGTCACCAGGAAGCTCAATAGATGGGTGTGTGTGAAGTATGTTCAGATAGTTAGTACGTGTCTGTTGATTACGTACTAACGTATACATATATTTATATACATAGATACACAAATGCTGCATGCAACAATGCTCATAATTCGCTATAACTAAATGTGTTTTACGTGTTGGTGGGTGAATAAAACATATCACAAAACAATCATACTACACATAAGTCTATGCGACGTCCTGAGTGCTGGCAGTGCACAGTGGCTACGCTAGATAAAAGCTAAGGCCAAATATTGCAAAAGCATGTGTTATGCGCTCGTTTCAAATGTTGGTGTGTTATATTTCACAGCATTCATAATTGGCAACATTGGTACCTGAATATATTACGTTAAAATACTCTGTTGTTGTTGGAGTGTTTTCTATGTTAATAGGCTTTTACCGAATATAGATCCGGTAAGTTCCGTTTTTCAAGCACCATTAAGGTATAAAGCCGGACCATGTAAATAACTATTAAAAATACCACAGTAAACCTTCTAGGCCATTGTTTTCTCTTGACTAATGTCGATAATTTCAAGCCTTCTCTGAAAAAAATCAAATAGTCAAAGCACAGGTAGTCAAATATTTAGACACAAAGTTAAACGCCCCCTTAACATATAGGACACAAATTCAACATCCGTCTCAGAAGGCAACTAATCAGATATCGCTGCTTGAAAGCATACCTCGGAAGACCAACAGAGCGTATGGCTCCAAACTGCACGCGAAAAGACTGCTGGGAAAGTTAAAAATTAGACAGATTGGCAGGGAAATTAATTATCGGACCACGGAGCTTCGACGAAGTAAACTACCACGTTATTCAAATGCTGTTTGGACATGGGTACTTCAAAATATAACTGTGGGAGAAAAAGTTTAACAAATCGAAAACACGTCGATAACAAATTGCTAAAACTCTAAAAAGGTTAGGTTAGGTTGAACTGGCCGGTCCATGAGGACCTCACATGGACTGAATAAGTCCGTAGTGTTACCAGAAGTATGTTTTAAAAACTGAAACACCCGATCAAAAACCAGGACCTATGTTATATAATAACTCCGTCCTTTTGGCAAATACTAGAAGCTTCCTAGGAATTAAACCACTTGCTGCTTTTAGATCTGATAGCTGTATCACTCCTAATAGCTGGAGTTTTAGCCTGGCAAGCGCAGGGCACGAGCACAGAATGTGCTCGATCTTTTCCGCCTCCAACCCGCACTTTCTACATCTACTATCACTGACCAAGCCTAATTTAAAGGCATGTGACGCCAGAAGGCAGTGTCCAGTCAGAATACCCGTCATGAGTCTACAGTCCTCTCTCTCCAATAAGAAATCGTTAACTTTTCGTTATCAAACCGGCAACCCTTTGATAGCAAACCGCTAACATTTCGACAGCTTTTTGGTTATATATCGAAAACCTTTCGATAACAAATCTCTAACTTTTCAACACAAACCGGATAGCCTTTTGATAGTACATCGATAACTTTTTGATAAATAGTCGATAAAAATTCGAAAATTTTTCGTTTAACCAACCGATAGCTCGTCGATGAAAATAAATCGAAAGTAAATTTATGTCACTTCGAAAACAAATCAATAACCCAACTGTTCGATGATATAAGGCGTGGACTGTATCTTGAAATTAAATGAAATTATATCAGATTTTTTGCAAGACAACTCGCTTCTATACTATAAAGTATAAAAATACCTCGTCGATAACACACCCGCCAAACCGATAGTCCGTCGACAGCAAACCGATAACTTATCGGTAACAAATTGATAACACGCCTGGGCTTGCTTTAATTTTCTGTCTGCTTTCTCTCACAACACTCTCACGAAATCGATAACTTCTCGTTATAAATCGTTAACATTTTAATAACAAACCGTTAAAATTTCGAAAGATTTGTGAAAAATATTGATAACTTTTTGGTAACAAGTCTGATAGAAAACCGATAACATTTCGATAGTATATCGATAACTTTTTGATAAATTATCGATAACTAATCGATAATTTTTCATTCAAGGAACCGATAACTCATCTATACAAATAAATCGCTTTCAAAGTTATATTACTTCGATAACAAATCCATAACTCGTCGATAACACACCTACAACAAACCAATAATCCGTCGAGAGCAAACCGGTAACTCATCGGTAACTCTTCCATGTACATTTTGCCCTCGTTAAGCTACAGTGCTTTGACTCATACAGCATACCAATCCCACTCACTACGCCTACACTTACCCTACGTTTACGTTTTATATTACCCCATATAGCATTACACTTCCAAGGAATATGCTTACACTTACACGCTTACATTCTGATGCCCCTCATACCGTGAGCAAAGATGTTGATACATCAAAAAGGCCGAAGATCGTAAATGCGTCTACGGTGCTGTAGAAGAAAACAATGCCGAAAGCGCCTTCTACAAATGCTCGCGATGCAGCCAGAACCGACAAATGTCTCCGCAGAGTCTTCAAAATCCCTGAAGATAATGTTCCGTCTATATATCCCTTTTTGTTGCCAAAATACGGCAACATTTTTTGCAACAATTTTTTGCATTCCTGCGTCATTGTGTAGTGTTTATATGTTTACAAATATTTCTACAGATTAATGGGAGGAAAAATCGAAGTTGAGAGATGTATTTTTATTATCGTATAAGATATGTAGCTGCATTGATACTTGCGACTCGATGCTTATTATTTTGACTATCCATGACACACATAAAAATAGCACTACATGGGTACATATAAAATGTAATGCGTGACAACAAAGTACTTGAAATACCCTGCAAAAATCGTTGGATCATGTGGTCCACTGGAGTACTTACCATTATACTCCACTGTAATGAAGAAATGGACCAACTCATGTGTCTGCACGAGCATGTTGTAAGCTGATCATTGCTCGTTTTTAACGATTGTAATCACTATACGATGTTTATTGGACTGTGGGTACTCCATGGACTACTCTGATGAAATGCGGAGCTGGAGTATATGGTCTAGTCCTACTCCACACATGCATGCATGGAGTACTCGCGATTTTTGCAGGGTATACCAACAACAACAACTGCTATTCAACTATACACGCAATAATAAAAATATTAAATAAATGCTCAAATAGCTGTACAAATGCGAGGGAGGTTTAATTTCATACCAAGTCACTCAATAAATCTTAAACAAAGCAAGGATTTTTGGGCGTACTTAGTTTATTTTCTCTTATGTATTGACAACCAAAAAAAAAATTGCTCGTGCGCCTATTTATATGCTACACAGATAAGACGACGTTGATATATGGAACAACTTCTTATTGCCTCATTTTTCAAACTGATTGCTGGTGTTGAGTATTCGTTGATATTTCTTAAGCGCCAAAATGCATTATAATGATGGATAATATGAGTTTATTCATAAGCGTGAACAACAATAATCATTTTTACTTTATGAGTTAGCTTAGCGCCTTTTGGGTATGCTACAAAATGATTGCTGACATTAAAGTTGTTTTGCTTGTATGTATATCATTTGCTTATGTGACTTTTGAGAGGATTAATTTTAATTAAAGTAATGCATCAAATGCCAACTTGGCTTCAGGGAGTTGATAATTCTCAAGTATTCTGTATTATGAGAGGGGATTATTTTGAAGATACTGAATATATAAAACTTAAAAGTCCTGTTTTACATGGAGGTACATATGTGAAAATTGGTAAGGGCTTTCAACTCTGCAGCAATGGTAGCAAAAATATGCAAAGTAGGATATTAGGAAAAAAGTTGAAGTAAGTGAAAGCGGGTTAAAAAAAGGGGTGTCCAGACTACACATATTTGTATCCAATCTCCCTATATTTATGCTGGTGATCTCAAGATCGCCTATCACAACCATTCGATACAAACGATTTTTTTTTGATTAAAAAAAAACAATGATTCTAAGAGGGATCGGCAGCGGTTTGGTAAACTCTTCGAGTGTATTTCTGCCACGAAAAGCTTCTCAACAAAAATTTATCTGCTTCTGCTTGCAGATACCATTCGGAATCGGAAAAGAACATGTGGAAAAATTGTTGTTGTGAAAAATTGGAAGCGAAGCTCTGTCTAAAATCACTTCGAAGGTTACGGCGTCTTGTATTTATTTATTTAATCAGCTCTTTACCGTTTAAACGGTTATGACCGTCAAACAGGGCGTGGCTGTTGCTTCGTCGATCTGCTATCTGGCGCCAATTGGTAACACCAAGGGGAAGGTTTTCCACCTGGTCCTTTAGTTTAGTTCCGCAGCTTTTATTATTTTCCCTATCAGCAAATTGAAAAACCGCACTATAAGGGGTCTCCCTTTCTGAAATCTTGTTAAGTTTTGAACAGCTTGGTGAGGTCCTTCCCTTCTGACTGAGCTGTTCGTGCTGCTCAACGTCATTTTGCGCAGACGCATAAGTTTTGCGGAGAAATCATATTCAGACATAGAGCTATATAGGCAGCTGTTCTTCATGCTGTCGAAGGCGGGTTTGACGAAGAGGTTATGTGCGTAAATTATTTTTTCTAAGATTTGGCGCATAGTGAAAATCTATTCAATGATATATATACCAGGTATGAAGCCGCACTGATAAGGTCCAATCAGCCGATTCATGTTGGGCTTGTAGGAGTTTGTAGGATCCCCTTCTTATGAACTGGGCAAAGAACACTAGAATTCTAATGTTCATGCATGCACTCATTCGGCCGTACCTTCATACTTTGGAAATATGGTCTAAAAGAAGGTAGCTTATAGTTTTTCCCTTGTCCAACTTAATGCCCATTCTAAAAGATACATGATAACAGTGCAGATTACAGAAGCTCTGAGGTAAGCCTCCTATTATTGAACCATGGCATGACCAGTTTTATCAGTCATCCCCGAAACAATCCCCATTCAAATTTTACCACTTTTCGTTATCAGTTTTGTTTGCTGGTATTATATAATATCCTTAACAGCAACCCAGTCTGGACAGTCAATACTTGCTTCTCTGCAAATTGAGATTTCTTTTCTCATTTCTCGTAGTTTAATTAAGTTAATTTGATAAAATCAGGAAAATCAGTACAGAGTTCTACCTTGAAGGCATACATGTGAGCAAGCTGCATATTTGTGGTAATAACTAGCCATTACCAATTAAAATTATAAACAGTTAACTGATATGGAGTAGCCAAAGAAGAGGGGAAAACAATAAATTGAAAATAAAATAAAAAGTGAAAAGGGTCATCAAGCATTTCGAATACTCATTAAATGTAATAGGGCAATGATTGGCTGGACAAGCAAATGTCTCTGTAAATTCTACAGCGTAAATAAACGACCACCACAAAATGATCAAATTGACAGCGCAACCGCTCAGGTGGAATACTGGGAGGCTAACAAGAGTCAAGAAGAATAAATCGTCGCTGAACCACCTGCCACAGCAGAAGCAACATCAGCGATAGCAACAGAAGCAGCAGGAGCAGCCAATCATTCGCATAATTATAATGTAATCAAAGTATGCTAATTACGTGACAGCCACAGTGAAGAAGAACGAGGAGAATATGGTAGAGTAAAGTAAGTAAAAAAGCGAAAAAGGCAACATCTACCAAAGCAATTGTCCATCAGTTGCTACAACGATGTCTGCAACAATTTAGGGACGCTTGCGGTGTTGTTTGATGATGTCAGCATGGACATTGCGATGTCGGTGTGTCGGCTTGAAAACTCGTTGGTGTTAGAGAATGATGTGATGTAGTGCTGGCTTGAGGTTATGACAAGTGAAATTAGCCAAATGTAACCAATATTCAGGTAACTCTCATACACCAATTGAACATACCATCTCCGCACAACAAAGTTAAACCCAAGTAAGGCAAACTAATGTGGCAGTAAGGACATTTGTATGTACCTGAGAGAATTTAATTGCGCACACAGACATACCTATATAAATACATACATATATATGCATACAGAATTGCGTTCACATGCCTAGGTTCCCATATCCAACGAAAAAATTTTGTCAAAACCAAATGGTGAAAAAATTCGCTTGGGTCCTTTGACCATTTAGTTATTGTGACATCAGCTTGTACATATTGTTAAGAAGGATACCTTGGCTATGTTTAAGCTTGATATTGACTGGTAATTTGCGGTTAATTTTCCTTTGCCTTGCATTCACTCATATATGTATATGTATATGTGTGCGTCAATTCTGTTTTTCGATGACTACAAAAGTTGTTGATTAAGAGATATCGATGGATAGAAAAACACTTACCTCCAATGGATTCAAACTCCGCAACCTCAAATTTTTCAACTAAGGTCTTTATCTTATTGAATACTGATTTATATTAAGACCAGCGTCTTCAACCACAGCATGCAATTTGACATTATGCATTTTAGAACGCAATCGTTTGGTTTAAAAAAGCACAAAGAGAACATCAGTCATAGCCACACAGAGTCATAAGATTCCTTTACCGATTAACATAGTAATATCCAGTAGCTTCTCGGCTCAGACCTTAGACTGCTTAAGAGGTTGAAAACTTACCCTGCAAAAATCGCGAGTACTCCATGCATGCATGTATGGAGTACTCGCTATGGACCAACCGAGTGCTCCAAAATTAACCACAATTCATACAAAACATATGGTCCAATTAACATTGCGATGTCCTAGGACTGGACCATATACTCCAGCTCCGCATAACATCAGAGTAATACATGGAGTACCCACAGTCCAATAAACATCGTGTAGTGATTACAATCGTTAAACACGAGCAATGATCGGCTTACAATATGTTCGTGTAGAAACATGAGTTGGTCCTTTGCTGCATTACAGTGGAGTATAATGGTAAGTATACCAGTGGACCACATGATCCAACGATTTTTACAGGGTATATTCTCTCTTGATGAAAAAAATCGCAGCCGTATGCACTCATGATGACAGCGTTAAATAGAATGCCATGACGATATGTTGCATTCAAACCAGCACGCTGACAGCAAGAGTGAGCTGTTGGTGGATCAAATAGAGAATACGACGTCACGGTGAATGGGGGCGCTCCCACCCGTGCACCCCAGTGGGTAAGGGGGTCAGAATATACCCGCGGTAGGTATGCCTGTCGTAAGAGGCGACTAAAATACCAGATTCAAGGGGTGTGTAGCGCAACCCTTCAGGTTGCCAGCGCAATATATAGCTTCTCCAAACCCAATTGTCAACCTCACCTATCCGCGGCGAATCCTGTTTCACTAACAGACGAGGCTCTGGCGACCCCAAGCTCCTCATGGAACTTGGGGTGGGGAGGGAGGGGATGGCCTGAAGGTTTAATGTGGCCACATAAATCGTTCCCGAGATGGTCGGGCTAGCACCTTAATGGTGCTGTGGTACCGGAGCGTACCGGATCTGTATCCGGAAAAGGACCATCACATCGATAACACTCCCCAAAGCCTTCGGGGAGCAACCTTATCGCTACAACAACAACAACAACAACAACCCACCCGTGCGGTGGGAAACTTATATTTGTTCTATCGCCAATAGCCAAGATATTTGAAGCCGTCCCTTATTTCACCGCAGACCTGGAATTTGCCAACCGCACTAACCACCATCAACATACCAATTAATTGCGGATTGAACCACCAACCCCAGACAGAAGGGTCGATCCTTCCACCAGGCCTCAAAAGGTGGACTGCAAAATATCTGTGTGGCCGGCAAGCATCGGTGCAGTTCGGGAAAATAGCATCAAAAGAATGGCTATCCACATGTTTGTTTAATTTGTATGTACCAACAGGTACTGGCCCTTCCACTGATAGCCTCTGTGGTAAAATTAACAATCGCCTCCCTAGTTTTTCTAAGGCCAAGAAAATATCGACAATATTAGACATCCACGTCGGTGGTATTACGCTACTGACTGTCTTGACAAGTCTGTTGAAACTGCAAGCTTCCATGGACTCCCGTTAGAATATATTGATGGAAATTTGCGAGTAATAGCACCTATTGGATGGGTCGAAGCACTACTGCAAGATGAAGAAGAAGACGCGCTATCCAACCTGCGTTGCCAACAGTGGTCAGCAAAAGAGATTGAATGATGGCCTCTTTGAGACGTACCCGGATTTAAACATCTTTCTCGAATAAAAATTCAGTGGAACCTTTGGTTGTTACATTTTAGATTAATGAATGAATCTGCTCTGACACTTGGGAACTTAGACCAGGTAACACCTTTAGAAAATGATACCCTTAACTCGTGCTGTTACTCTTGCATTGCCTTATTTTTCAACCACTCGAGTATTTTCTTTGCTTGTATGTGACGTGCTAATTTACATACTAAAATGCGCGTAACAAGTTTTGCTGAAAAAACTGAAGAAATTGAAAGGATGAGATTCGTTGTGGCTTTGGTTGGTGATGGCGGTTGCTAATAACGACCGCCGTTAAACTATGTCGCAGCCAACAGCACTACACGAGTACTAACTCTTTCAATTATGCCTTTGAAGAGCTACATAGCTGCACGAAAGGGCTTTGGTTTTCTACCATGCCACACTTGGAAATTTTTTCTATTTCCATATTAGTACTGACAGTGTCTGGACTTTATTTTTGGCGGTGTTTGGCAATTTACATGTGTACTCTGATGTGTGCATCGTGCACCTCTTATGTCAACTATGATAGATATATGTTTCTATATAAGTTAGGATGTATATATATACATAACAAATGTAACATGACAAGTAACGGACTACTCGCTACTTGCAACAATTTCCCTCCTCAATGTCGATTGTATTGGCCAGAAGTAGCTCGACAATAAAACTGCTTTCGATGCGTTGTTGTTGTTGGTCATGTTCGTCTGTCTAAACTTCCTAGCTCTTAGCTACATGTTCATGCTTTTATTGGCATTGTGGCTACCACTTTTGGTGCTTGTTTTTTGGTTTTTGTCATTGGCATTAATAATGGCAATATCCAAGCCACATTCTGTACCTCACTATTCTCTCGCACCTCATCTTCAATTTGCCACAACAAACTCTTGTAACTTAGTTTTTATTATTTTTGTAGCCAAACTCTATTTGATTATTTTACCCACAACGCAACGGTCATACTCAATAACTATTTACGTCAAAGTGGTTGCCTCTCTGCTTGAATGTCATGTTGCAAGTTGTTTGCCTACAACCCAATACGACAACAAAATACTCGAAAATGCTTGTCAACAAGCTGCGTTGTAGCAGGAGTTAAAGGTGACTTTGCCCCAACATGACAGGCAACATCATCCCTCAACAAGTTGGCGCTTGCTGGCAGAGAGTTGACTTTGACGTTGATCAACTCATTGCAGGATAATATTTCTATTACTTAACTGTTTACTGAATCAACAGAGCAGGAACAGCAGCCATCAATTGTGTATGCATAGAGCAATCCCTGCTAGTTGCTCCTTAGCGCTGTGACACTCAGCAGACATACAAGGTTTATCAATTAGGTACATCGATTAACATTTCTTAAGATCCAGTCGAATGCAAGTTTTGTTCATTAAGAACAATGACGCCAATAAATCGGGTGGGACTCGTTGCATACCCTTCCTTCTAATACTAATGGTTTGAAACCTTTTAGAACTCCCATCCCTCTTTTTAGTTCTAGGGAAATGCTTAGAATTGATTTCTAGATTGAATTGTTAGCGATTTGGTCTCCAGCTCGTTTTTACTGAGCGAAGGAAACTTTTTTGTTTCCTGTATGCGTTCTGAATAATTTTAGGAACAATTTTCAACTTAACAATCGCTTCTATCTTTTAAGTCAAAATTATAACTTTCCCTACAACACAGCTAATAATTTTAAGCATACAAAATTGGCTCTTTAGAACCTGTTCTATCTTTTAACAAACTCTCTAGCGTGCAGCTCCGTCGTATGTAAACGAACATTGTGAGGTTTTTAAAGAGTTTTCTATGTAGGTGAGCAATGTTAGAATTTGATGGCCCTTTTAGAAGAAAACGCTATAATTCTCAAGTTCAGCCAAACGCGCTTTCGATGCGAATTAGCTAAAATTTTTTATTTAATATAGCATTGACACTATGGCCAGTTTAACCTAACATTAGACTCTTGACTAAGAAAATTTACAAATTTTTAAAATAGGGAGTGGCACCATCAGTTTGTAGACTTCGTTATTTGAGCGTCTACTGCATAAAGAATTTACCCTATGCAAATATTTTTTAGACAAGTTTTTTAACTCGAATTCTCTTCCTCCTCAGTCTAACCATTTCTGTAGAGTGAACATGTGCAAGTGCTTTTATTGAGTTTGTGACAAATTTGGAGTTCTTTGCTTAGCTCCCAATTCCTCAGTCGAAGGACGCTAAGGGTCAGATTGTATGTAGCACTATAAAATACAAAGAAAAAAATTCACAAACGCACTCAGATTTACTGCAACTCAAAGAAGTGAATCAGTAGTTTTAAATGATACGAACTTGGTTTCTCTGTTTTCAATTGGGCTAAAGTCTTGATTTGCGCCTTAACATTATGTACCTAAGAATCAAAACCTGAGGTGATCGAGTCTTTGGAGATGTTAATTCAGGGCTCGAATCGTAACATATGATCGGGGATCGGCAACCATACGAAATAAAATTACGTGATAAGTCAAACGTATAAACAAAATGGGATTATAACATACGTTAGCGAACGGAACGTAATTTATTTTCAATTCACAATGAATTTTACGATCCACATTAGGTTGGATTGTATTTTTAGCTCACAATAGATTTTGAACTGTCAAATTGATTAACAAAAATACAAAAAATAATGTAAATAACTACGATGGTACCAATTTTATTGTTTTGTTTGAGCTCCAGTAATAGCGAAGGCGATGAAAACATAGTCCGAAGGCGGTTAAGAGAGCGCAGTAACCCTTGGGACTTATCGAACAAAGCGTAAGCGTATCATTTATGTAGTATTTCTTTGTAACAATAAATGATTACAGTTTCTTGAGGAGATTTCGCTTAGCTTAAGAGTCTTTTAGTTACCTTCTGGAGAAGTTCAATTTGAAGCAAGCCGATCCCAAAGCTGGCGTCTCGTCATGAATTCCCCATTAATTCATTTTGGCTTGGATTAAGCTTGTTTGAATTCGACCTTTGTTAATAATAAGAGTTTAAAATTTATTATTATATTTTATTTATTCATCTTTTTTAACAATTTACTTACATTTTCATTGAAATTTTTGTGTATACGATCGCCAGTTTGTGTTCGAATGATAGTGGAACGTAACGTGTACGTTCAGTCACTCGTCACGTATGTTGCGATCCAAAATTACAATCGAAGTAGTACGTTCACGTATGTCATAATCCGAAAATCATATTTTTAGGTGACGAGTTATACGATCACGGATGTTACGATTTAGCCCCAGTCTTGATAGCATTGAGTCACCTTTTTGCCTTAAATATTATGTAATGCTATTGATATTTAAGAAAAATTAAAAAAATGTGGCGATGGTTAATAAAACAAGTTTCTGAATTTCATTTCTCCGTCGGCTAGCTTTTCGGGAGTCGAGTTTTGAAATTGCATTCAGCTGCATTCATAGTGGTGTTATGGCAGATCAATCTATCCACTCAGCTAGATGCCTCTATCTCTAAGTTTTGCGTTTTTGTTGCTATTCCTTTTATACACAATTTGGTATATGCATACATACTTTATGTTTTTTAATCCCGAATTGTGTGGAACATTTTTAGGCTTGTTCAACCGAACTTTATAAATTACATTCGACATAATTAGCAATGCTTCCGCTGTTTACCATTCTATCAATATTATTTATATATATTTGATCTGCGAGGCAGGTTCATATTGCTTTACACATTTTTGTTTTTTTTTTTTTGTTATTTATACCAAAGAAAGATTACAAAACTAGCGCATGTAATCACAAGAGCCTTGACATAACAAAAATTAAATCAGTTTTTGAACAGTTTTCCAAACAGGGTTCACACCCCGGGCAAAGCAACATCAAAATTTTAGAAAAGTTTTTTCAATTAGAAGAAAATTTTTCTAAGCGGGGTCGCCCCTCGGCAGTGTTTGGCAAGCGCTCCGGGTGTATTTCTGCCATGAAAAGTGAAAACTCATCTGCCTTGCAGATGCCGTTCGGAGTCGGCATAAAACATGTAGGTCCCGTCCGGCCGATTTGTAGGGAAAATCATGAGAAGCACGACGCAAATTTGAAGAGAAGCTCGGCCTTAGATCTCTTCGGAGGTTATTGAGCCTTACATTTATTTTATTTATTATTCTTCCTACTTTTTCGTCGACATCTTGTGTGAGCATTTATTATTTTCTGAAAACTTTTTTTTGAGAAGCCCAATACAGAGATAAGTTGATCTTGCACATTTTTGCTTCGCTAGAATTTTTGAAGCCAAAAAGCGCATAGGACACCCTATATCGATAGTTCGCGATAATAACTTAGTCTAGGAGCTTATTTTTCAAACCTCGTTTATACTTAGGTATCACCCAAGGAATGTATGTATGTATATGAATTGACTTCTTTTAGTTCGATGATTGGGGCGAAAATGTATGCACGCAGCAACCCGGTGCTTAAGTGGCACTTTAATAATTTGTTGCACATGCATAATAATGATGGTACACAGTCGATGGACGAGAGAGGAAAAAGTGCGCATAAAAGCGTTTCTATAGTAACTTCAATGCTGTTGCACGTTGTCTTTGATTACGGAGACATGCGACAACGCCGCACAATGTTAACACAAACGTGATTTTTATTTTTAATGAGTTTATATCGATACTAGCTAAATGAAAAATTTATTTTCTAAAGCGATTTTTATTCAAAAAACTAAAATGTCACGAGCATCCACCACAAGTACATACACTGTAGGAAAATTTTCTAGTTCTGGTGCACTTCAGGCGCATTCGAAACCCACAATGTCTTTTACATGCCTTAAACTGGCGACTTCAACGTGGTGTCCTCCGAAGCGGTGAAAATTATATCCCGCTGCAATATATTTTCCATAGCTTTGAAGTATATACAATGTAGCTACCAGCGAACTAGTTCCTATTTAGGACTTTAAGTCTAGTTCTGAAATAGAAATGTGTATCACTAGTTAGTGACTTCCCAACAGGGTATGTGTATGTATACATAAGCACATTTAATAAGCTCAAAGTCTAGTCGGTTGTGGGCGGTGTCTGTGCAATTTTAATTAATTTGGCAGTTTATAGTCGGCTACGCTACGATTAAAATGCAATATATACTCCGCTAGAATGTAAGATGACAGAATATTAAAACAGAAAAGTTTCGGCCAAACAAGCGGTAAATAAAAATTAGGGGATACGATGCGATACAACTTCTCTCCGCCCTTCCATGCGTACAATGTTGCGCCTTTAGCCTTGCAAGCCAATTTAATTTGTTATAAATTTACAAATTGAGTTTGCACATAATTTACGAATAACTTATTAACTTTGTAATTGAGTTTTTGTTTTTTTTAATTTCGATAAATGCTAAATATGTCTATGTACTGAAAATATTGAAATTAAAAATTTTCTATTTAAGGTATCGAAAAATTTAGTAGAAATGTTATTTTAGACTGGGTCGAGAGTAAAACTTGCCCATTGGCTTAGAACTTATTAGAGGGTTCGGAAAAATGTTTGAACATTGTTTTTTATCTTTAAACTGCAGCCGAAATTGTTGTGATATATAAACATCTTTGCCACAGTAGGGGAGAATCTAGAAAAGGAAAATAAATAACTGTAAAGATGCTGAAACAAAAAAGGCAAAAGAAAAAGTCCAGCATAATAACAATTTCGATAATGACGGCGATGATCGTAACCATGTTTATCGTTATCGTCACGTTAGCCACGATAAGGCAAAGAAAGGAAAGGGAAGGAAAAATAATAGAAGGAGAGAGGTAAGGAAAAGGATTAGAAATCAAAACCGAAGGCGAGTGGCGTGTTATCAATTTGTTATCGAAGTGTTAGCGATTTGTAGTTATAGTTCTTGTAGGCGTGCTATCGTTGGGGTATATAAAAGTCATCGATTTGTTATCGAATTAGTCTAAATTTGCTACCGATAACAAATATTACCAATGATGATTATTTATCGATGAGTTGTGAGTTTGTTGCCAAAAAGTTCATGAATATTTATCAAAAAGTTTTCGATTGTAGGCAAGAAGTTGTTGTTCCTTTATCAAAATTTATTGATAATTTGTCGAAAACTTATCGATTTATTATTGAAGAGTTATCTATATGTAATCGATAAAGTATCAATTTATTAGTTATAGGAGTTTTACCAATTTCTTATCGTAAAGGCGATAAGAAACCAATAAAAATCCGTTGACTCGGCGATAACAAGCCGATTACTCGACGATTATAATTCACTGACGATCATTAGCTGATTATCAAAAAACCGATACCAAACAGTTATTATATTATATTATTGATGCAAATAAGACGCCGACGATGCCCTTTTCGTAAAGTTGTCCCTGTTAAACTTCAACACTTTGACAAGCTCTAGTTAACTAAAAATATTAGTTTTCACATAGATCTTCACGTGTTTGGTACTCAATTTTTTTTACTACTAAAACAAAAAAAATGTAAGGCGCGATAACATCCGGAGAGATTTTAGACCGAGCTTCTCTTCCCAATTTGCGTTGTGCCCCTACTGATTTTTCCTATAAATTGGCGGGACGGGACCTATTTGTTTTATGCCGACTCCGAACGGCATCTGCATGATGAGTTTTCACTGAGAGCTTTTAATGGCAGAAATACACTCGGAGTGCTTGCCAAACCCCTCCGGGCAGCGACCCCGCTTAGAAAAATTTTCTTTTAATTGAAAAAATTTGTTTCTAATATTTTGATGTTGCTTTGCCCTTGGCGTGAACCCAGAATCGTCGGTGTGGTAGACGGAGCAGGTTACCATCACACCACGGCGGCCGCCGCTGCTTACTTGCTGTTGTTGTGCATTTATTTACTAGAAGTATAGTGATGTATAGAACAGCTAATATTCGCCACAATATTTTGATACCGTTGGGATATACTAAGTACGTAAAATTTATTTTTAACGTAAATTGTGCACGTATTATTGTCAATTTTTCGAGTTTTAAATTTCTTTAAAATTTTTGTAACTAAAAAATTGAGGAATCGAATTTCACCCACGTACACATATACATATACATAAAGGTGTATTAAGCATACAGTTACAATTTCGCTTATATATATTATACTCACATGCCACCCTAATCCCCAACAAACGTGTCGAAATTTTTATTCAAAGCTTAGTAAATAAATGAAATAAAAAAGTAAATAATATACACGTCCGATACAAAATAATCTGTCTGTTACTTCGACACTTCGCTATTCAAATGCACTCAAATCTACTTTGGTCATATGAAAAATAAAATAATAAATTTTTCTGCACAGATAAAAAATGAGCTTTCATATCGGCTTAGTTAAAAAATATCAAAAGGATTCAAATCCTTTCAAACACAAACGCGTTCTGTCCGTAAAAAAGGAATACAAGATTTTGGAGTGCCAATACGGGTTGTGCATCCTTTTCAAAAATAAAACTTAAATTTATTTGAATTGTAGTATTTGCACGTGCTTTGAAGTACAAAAAAAAAGGTAAAAACCCATGTGTAGCACTGGACAAGTGATTAAACTCATGAATAAGTATGACTAAATTTTTTAGGCAAATACAATGAACGGCAAGCAAGGAAGCAGTGTACAAAAACTTTGTTAATTAAAAATTTAACTGACATGAAATTATTGCAATATAGCCCCCATGGTGGCACCAGGAACACGTGACAGCCGGAACTCAACCGATTGGTACTTTTTTTATGTGATTTGAGACTTTAACAGCCGGTGCAGTACGATTTTGACATTAGTCCATCGATTTTTGAGAACAAAGTACATGAAATTTGTATTTATATTTGCATGTATGTCACCATGCTGCGACCTATGCTTCCGCCATGATAGCACCGATATGATCCTTTAAACCAGTGGTGCCCTTAAGAGCTCCGTATAGCATAGCGGTAGAGATTCAGTAAAGCAAGCAGCCAATCAGTTTATGCTTGTACTTCAAGCAGTAAACATCTCATTCATGAATTCTATGCCTTAGCATTCCCCATGTAAATACATACTATGTACTACAAAAAGAGTTGCTTTTATGTTCAGCTCTGCCGGCGTTGTGAATTTCGAAATAGTTTTTAGATTGTTGCGAAATCATTTCAAAATAATTCCAGTTATCCAAAAGTAATTTCAAAATAAACCATAAATTGTCGCGATATAACGCCGAAGCGGGAAACGTTTGAAAATAGTCTCAAAACAATTCGGAATGGCCACGAAAAGCCTGAAAAATTCAAACAAAACCTTGAAAAGATCGATAGTTAGAAATGAAAATAATAACGAATTTTCTTATAATTTTCCCGAAAACTGTATATGTTTCACAAGTTGTTACGGGAAAAATATATATTGTAACGAATTTTAGGAAATTCTTTATTATTCTGCACCTTCTGTCAAACTGATTGACCCTCGCTTAAATTACGCTGCTTTTATACTCTAAGTTCGCCTCGTTCACCTATTTCTCCCAGGTTCTAGACTTTTTGCAACAGCTGTCTCGAATAGTTGGTTATTTATTTCTCGTTTAAAAAAAAAAAATAAATGTAAGGCGCGATAACCTCCGAAGAGATCTAAGGCCGAGCTTCTCTTCCAATTTGCGTCGTGCTCCTCTTGATTTTTCCCTACAAATTGGCCGGACGGGACCTACATATTTTATGCCGACTCCGAACGGCATCTGCAAGCCAGATGAGTTTTCACTGAGAGCTTTTCATGGCAGAAATACACTCGGAGCGCTTGCCAGACACTGCCGAGGGGCAACCCCGCTTAGAAAAATTTTCTTCTAATTGAAAAACCTTATTTCTAAAATTTTGATGTTACTTTGCCCGGGAGTTGAACCCAGCGCATACGGTGTGATAGGCGGAGCACGCTACCATCACACCACGGTGGCCGCCATTTATTTCTCGTTTATGTACCTCATATTGGCTTGGGCTACATACATGGAGATCTGTAATTTATGTAAGCCTATATGCGCTCTTTGTAGCTGTATACATATGCGTGAAATATTCTCTTCGCTCTTAGCTACTGTTTACATGTGTGTGAAATATTCTCTGCTTGATTTGCTAGTGTTGTTCAGCATTTATTCACTAGCAGCTTAGTGACCTATTGAAACTGCAAGTATTCGCCATAATTTGAAGCATGAACTCCACTGCTGAGTGAAATATAACCCATTCTCGCAGCCAATTCGAAAACACCTTATCTATGCATGTTTTTAAAAACGCCGTACCTCAAGATTGGTTTCCAGAACACCATTTCTTGGGATTCGGTTGAAGAATGCCCTATCTCAAATCTTCTTTCATAAACGTCCTATCTAATGTCAAAATATATTGAATTTGTGAAACAAATATTGAATGAGGCATTCTTTAAAAAAAGCCTCCCGAAATTTGTGGATTAATTTCGACTCAGCAGTCATTATGTTATTAACGTGAACGTATTTTTTTTACCCATAACGGTTTATAACAACGATTCTATGAGTAGGGAGAGAGGTAAGAAGACAGATTGATGAGTGTGAAACTTTTACAAATTGATTAGACCCTATTTTAAGTGACCTAAATACAAAACATGTTTGGGTTCAGTCAAATAGACTCAGAACTATATCGATTTAGAAACAATTGGGACAGTGGGGAGGAGGTCGCACTGCCCACTTTTCCTGAAGAATTGTGGAAATTTACTTTGCCTGTTATACGCCGACGGCACAGATCAATTTACCGCATATTTAATTACTTAAAGCCAGAAACACTACGGTGAACTATAGACTGGAGTTCACCTACAAGCACTCTAACTCAATGTTCTATGATTTTGTTGTCTCCGTCCTGGTACTTTCAAATTCCAAAATCTATTCATCTAAACGTCTCCTTGTCCCGATTTTGAAGTTTCGCGCCAAGAAATATTAAATAAGTACATACATAAAACTCAAAAGCAGCGGTTAACTCTTTTTAGCGCCGAAAATACGAATATCTCAAGCCCCGTCACTCCGCCATAAAATTGATAGTTCATATTGAAGCCAAGCGCTTTGCTTTTATCTGAAATTTTTTTCTCTTTTTTTTTAACTAAAGAATTATTTTCCTTTAACATTTCAACAATTTTTTTCATTCGTCCACATTTCTAATACATTTTTTTTTTGTTTTTTTTTTTTTTTATTCTCTTTGCAGCTCAATACCAATCACCGCGTATAATCGAGCATCCAACAGATTTGGTTGTGAAAAAGAATGAACCTGCCACACTAAATTGTAAAGTTGAAGGCAAACCGGAGCCGACAATTGAATGGTTTAAGGTAAGTCTATGCTACGGAAAATAAATAGTTGGAAAGGATAACAACGTCATAAGCACACAAATACACACTCATACACACCTCACATGCGAGGATATCACAGGCACGGCATTAATAAAATGAATTTGATTTTTTTGAAAGTTGTATGTATGTGTGTGTTGCTTATGTGTTGTGTATGTTCGCTAGGCACAAATAAGGATAAAATAACTTATGTTTATGTGTGAGTGCATTTTGCAGAGGATTACTATTCGATACTCCATTAAATTCACTACTTTTCCATGCATACATACATAAGGGGGATTCGCTTCGTCTTGCAAACAGTTTACGGATTGCACGAATTGCACGGAATGCATGGATTGTACGCTTTAAACGCATTCCTCTCAATCCGTATCCCTCTTAATCCTCTCATTTTAATTGAGCAATTGTTTTTCATGACTTTTCGTCGTTTTTGTTATATTCTATGTCAATATTTTGACACTTGTTACTGATGCATGATATAACTCTACAATGGTGTACTCTCGTAGTCTTGCATATTTTGTCGAAGAATATAAACAATCTGTGCACCTTGTAAGACAAAGCGAATTCCCCTATATCTGTCTTCATACCTTATGGTATTCTGCACTTTTGCTTGAAATTTTATTTCATTTTATTTCTCTCAATTTTCCTTTATATGTTGCTTTTGCATTCCACTTTCATTGAATAAAACAAGACGCAAATCCCGGCAATGCCATAGCAATAAAGTCGCTTACAATTTGAATTGTAATAAATTTGAAAGGTAGGAAGGTATGTATATTAACCTGGGTCGATTTGTATGGACGAAGGTTAACCGATATCGCGCCATCGAGTTTTAGATAGGATTTGGGCTCAGGAAAAAAGTTCCACTACGCATACCCAAAAAAATAATTTTCGAGCTTGCGAAAAAAAAAATGGCGAAAGGGTACATTTTTCGACAATCGGTTAATAAATCGGCCCATTCTAATGATATATCTACATATATTTACGCCTTGGGTTTTGGTGTACTAGAGTAGTACTTTGTTTGTAGATAGATATTCGAGTCCAATTGTTAAAGGAATAGATGTTTAGAAATAGCGTCTAGACAATAACTAAGACTTAATCGAAGCGAATTGGTACTGGGTTGAGTATTAGATGACTTACTTTAAAACGAATAGAGTTTTAATTAAATATTTCAGTAGCTAATTTTTGTCTTTGTTTAAAAAATTCATAGACCATAAAGTATTTGAAAAATTTTCATATAAACCATATAACGACTTTTGCTTTGATTTTAAAACAAATTAGATTATTAAAAAATTAAAGTGCTATTCGATTGACAAGACTTGTGCTGTGAGTGAAGCAACATATCGTATTAGAACTCAAGCTTTAAGAAAAGCTCCAAAGCATTAGAGCAAGGATGCTCGTCCAACGGCTCTTTTGACTCCAGGTTACTTCCAATAACGACTAAATCTATTTCGGTAACACAACACGGAAAATTATGTACATATGCTTTGAAATTCAAAGGAATTTGAAATTTTTGTCACACAAGCAAAAGCAAGACAGTCGATCGAAATTAATTCACTTTGGCTCCGGAGTCGGTAAAAGAAATTGATTTTGTTATTTTTATACTCAGCTGAGCAGAGCTAACAGAGTATATTAATTTTGTTCGCATAACGGCACCCCGAAATGGCATAAACCAATCGAGATAGGTACAGACTTCTATATGTCAAAATGATCTGGGCGAGAAAAGAAATTCATTTAGCCATGTCCGTCCGTCCGTCCGTAAACACCATAACTTGAGTAAATTTTGAGGTATCTTAATGAAATTTGGTATGTAAGTTCTTAGGCACTCATCTCAGATCCATATTTAAAATGAACGAAATCGGACTATAACCACGCCCACTTTTTCGATATCAAAAATTTCGAAAAACCGAAAAAGTGCGATAATTCACTACCAAAGACGGCTAAAGCGATGAATCTTGGTAATTGGGTTGACTTTATGATGCCGAATAGAAAATTAGTAAAATTTTGGACAATGGGCGTGGCACCGTCTACTTTTAAAAGAAGGTAATTTAAAAGTTTTGCAAGCTGCAAGCCTTCTTTACTTGTTTTTGTTAAGCACTGTTCCCTTGACAGGAAGGAACCTAAGTCTTCAACAGAATTTTCCGTTGCTGTCGTTGTGTTTACAGTGCTTCCCCCATTCAATGGGTGTGGCCACTTACAAATTGTCAACAAAGTCCTCTAAAGGAAGCATTACAGACTCATTCAGTCTACGTGAGGTCCTCATGGACCGGCAATTTCAACCTCTAACGGAAGTCCAAGGAAACTAGAAGTTTCAACACGGTTGGACCAGAGTGAAGTTGGTGTTAGGGGCGAAGGTTCCACAATAAAATTGAACAGATGATTGGTGTCACGTGGGAACACATCGCAGGACATACTTCACGTGTTAAGGGGTTAATTCTGGACAAGTTAGGGTTTAACCTGTTACAGTATCCAGAACGAAGTTGGGCCAAGGTGACTCGGGTCTCCCTTGGTAGTGTGCTTTGAATGAGCAGGACAGTGTATATTATTAATGACGTTTACCGGGCGCATCCTGGCAAAGGCGTTTACCGATGCTTAGTGGATTTTGTCTTGGGCCTCCTTGCGCTCGTCTGGATCAAATGGTTGTGCTAACAAGTGCCGGATCTCATCATATTCCCTTAAACCTCTTGGAGGCGGGGCTAGATCAAAAAGTTGTTTGCGGGTGTGTAGGTTTGTGACAACTAAACAAAAACTGTCGATTCATTTAAGGAGACATCCCGTGGCAGAACTGACTGTAGCGTTTTTCGTCGAATACTGTAATAGATGTCACATATTCTCTCTTTACCTTTTATGATTGAGAGCCCTACGTAAAGAAAAATATATTCCTAGACTTATAGAGCGTGATTTTTGTTTGTCGAAAGAAAACCTATACATAATTCTCTAACACTATAATTATCCTCTCTCTCAATCCCGATTAAGTTGTTGAATTAGCTCAACAAATTTAGATATAGAACCATAAATGCAAGTCCTTTTCTTTGGAGTATAGTGATGGTCTGCTGAAAAATAGAGTTAGTTTAGCAGCCGCATTGATAATTTCATTGACTGAGGAGCTTATATCGGCTACTAAGCATTGCTGAAAAAATTCTTGCACTCACACCTCTCAACCTCACATCTGCCTTGCAGATGCCGTTCTGAGTCGTCATAAAACCTGTAGGTACCGTCCCGCGAAATTGTAGAAAATATAAAAAGGAGCACCACGCAAATTGGAAGATAAGCTCATCCTAAAATCTCTTCGGAGGTCAATCGCGCAAAAATTTATTTTTCTGCGTTCTTGTGAATCTTTCGTCAAGAGGTCAGCGTTAGAAAACATTCCTTCTGTCCCCGTTTATACTTTCTTTCTTATGCCGAGGCTATTCGTAGCTCTTCTGAGACAAGGTAATGGTGCAAACCGCACTTCGTGAAACGTACACATCTGTGGAACTTTGACCGCCATCCCGATCATTTGTATTTTGTAGGTTATTACAAAGTGAGTCTATTGTCGGCTGTTTTTTCCTTGGTGGAAATCGTCAAGACGAGTCGCTTGTTAACAACAAATGAGCAACATTACTATACAATAGAGCTATACGCCCCCGATAAATGCCACCGCCGCCGCCGATTTTCCGATTCGTTTTTCGTACACCTCAACCACACAAAAAACAGAAACACAGGTCTTAACGGAAAATGAAAGTGACTTGCAGCAGTCGCCCTGATACTGCCATTTTACGTTTTAACACTAATTCAATTTTAACCTGATTCAAATATAAGAAGTACCACACATTGTCCCGTTAAAAAAGCAACCAAAAGAGTAAGTAGATAGGTATTAAAACCACAGAAGTTTGTGATGTAAAAAAATTGCGGTTTGTCTTTTTTAGTATGGACGATATGTATGTATGTATGCAAATTTTTGTTACTTTAAACCAGTGGTGCACATCGCCGGCAGAGATTTGAATACAACCGCAACTTGTTCTGTAACAATACGTATTAACATGGAAACAGTTTGAGTATAGAATTTACGCATGAGATATTTAGTACAAGCTAAAACTGATTTACTGTTTGCTCTACTCTCTGTCGATGCGCTCACATGACATGTAGGTGAGCGCCGAATATTTTTACGATGCTCTACGAAGCCCTCGAGTGCATCACTGTGCTAGACCCACAAAATTAGGTTGAAATAAAAATCATATCATATATATTATTTCTAATTGCTGTTTTTATGTACGGTTCCCTTTTTCGCTCTTATTTGGAATCCAAATCTATAAATAAAGTTTTGGTTGTACAGACGGATATTCGGGCTATTAGCGAGCTTTGGGCAATTTTGGTCGTAGAGTTTTTGTTTAGCTATATTTTATTAAAATAATTTGTTAAAAATAAACGATTGTGAGCACACAAAGAAATCTATTTGTACTATGGCACTATTGTGAATATTTGCACTGCATTACCGGCAGTTGCTACCATACGCTAGATGGCAGCGCAAGCTGTACGCTGTACGAATTGATTGATAGAACAGCTGATTTTTGTTGATATTTGATAATATACTTTTATATTGGTTGCACAAGATGCGCACGGGTCTGGCTGGTTTACTGGTAAATGTAAAAGTATAGTGACTTAAAGTGTACGCAGCAAGGTGAGGTACGAGTTAAAATTTAAATTTTTTATTTTATGAAGCGAAACCAATGGGGAAATTAATTAAAAGAAGTTTTAAGTTGGAGAGTTATAATGAATAGCAATAAAAGTGGTGAATGATGTTACTGTCAGAGATCACAAGTACTTCTCCATAATGCAACTATGGAAGATAGGATTCGGCTGCTGTACCCACGATATGATTACCGGACAGAGCACTCCACAACAAACTTAGTATTAGTCGCAATTAAGAAAAGTATATACAATTTATTTTATAGAAAATTAAATAATAATGGTAATTCACAATATTTAGACACACAGCACCAACACCACGCATTTAAAGTTTAAACCAGCTCATCTCATCAAAATACTTTGGAGAACCCGCGCTAAAGAATTTTTGACCAACACTTACTTGATTCACTGACCGTTGCCTGATCCAGCCATTAGTTATCACCAGTCAGTGCTCCAGTTGTTGTGAGGAAAATACTGTTTGGGGGAGTATTATCGAAGTTGATTGCACTTTGCCAGATAAAGATTCGGTACGTTCCTGTAACAAGCACCATTGAGGTACTAGCCCAAACATCTCGCAAACATCTCGCAAACATCTCGGGAAATATGACCACATTGAACCTTCTAGGCCATCTTCCACCTTTGTATAATTTTAGTCCACTTTACATTTCTAGCACAGGTTGAGGAAAAAAATTTTAAGACAAACTCGTTTCAAACATTTTCGTATTGACCCCGTCTGTGCAGAGCAGTGACGCACAAAGCCAGCAGATTTTGGAATACAACCGCAACATATTTTGCTGTAGTATGCGTGTACAAGGAGTATGGTGAGCATCGCGGAACCATACAATTTGGCAGACCCGTGACATACCTACAAACATAAATGAAACTTCCATCTACTTTGTTTTTGTAAATCGATGGACTAATGACAAAATCGTACTGCGCCGGAAGTTGATGTATCGACAAATCAGATTAAATAAAATAATAAAAAAAATTTTTTAAATTAAACGGTTTTATTGAAAACAATACTTACATGAAGTAATAATAATACGAAAAGCTAGAAAATAATTAGGTAGGTCCTAGGTATTAGTCATCACACTCCTTATCAATCTATGGCGTTGATCAGACAATTAAATAAAAGCGTTGGGTGCGTGAAATTTCTAAAAATTTGACTGATTAAGGTTCAGTTAGTTTAACTTATGACTATCAGTAGAAATATGACGCGTCCAACGCTTTTATTTAATTGTCTGATCAACGCCATAGATTGATAAGGAGTGTGATGACTAGTACCTAGGACCCACCTAATTATTTTCTAGCTTTTCGTATTATTATTACTTCATGTAAGTATTGTTTTCAATAAAACCGTTAAACTAAAAATTTTTTTTTTAATTATTTTATTTTCAAGTTTTTAGTCTTTATTTAATTGCCTATTATTTCTCATTCCATTTGGTTCATTTAGTGATTCATTATTACAAGGACCCTTTTCTGACAATTTGTTACAACCTAAGTCCTCAATACATAAACCTTCCAAAGACTCGACTCTGCGCCACGTATGCTTGTCCCTCCTCCAACTCCAAAATATTTTGATGTCACTTCTACCGGACTGTATGCAATATTTGTTCCAAATATGAGCCAACTCGGGCACCATAGGTCGCCTTCTATTCATGTATCTATGTATTATATGTTCCAAATATGGGCAAAATCGGACCACAAATATGATTTTTGTGAATATCTCGACCCTTCCTCCACCTAGCGACGATTTTTTTTTGATAGGTCGATTTCTATTCTTGTATGTATTAAGTGTTCCAAATATGAGCCAAATCGGTCCACAAATACGATTTTTGCGAATATCTCGATCCATGCGCCACCTAGCGGCAATTTTTTTCTTATTATTGCATTGTCATCGGGTTCTGAACTATATTCCAAGTTTCATGCTTGTAGCTTATCGGGAAGTTACTTAAATTTCAATTACAAAATTCGTTCACAACGGCCGTGCAGCCGTGCATGCGGCCATGCGGCCTGTCAACTCAAGCTAAATAAAACCGTTTAAAAATACAAATCATGATTGTGAAAAAATAGGGGGACTCATGTAACCGTATAAATGCCTTATAAAGTGTGTAAACGTATAATTTTATCTAGTGCGTAAACGAGCTGTTACATTTTGTATGAAAAATCATTTACACAATTTGTATAAATTTACGCGCACATTTCATTGTGTAAACGCGGTAAACTCAAAGGAATGCAACCTTGCAGACATTACAGCAGGCATTTTCATCAGAAATCTCCAACATCAGCAAGTAAAGGCGTTTTAGTTTTGATTTTTCACTTAATATTGGCATTTTTTAATTTGTAAAACAATCAAAAAAATTTTGTTTGGCAATAATACAGCTGATAAACAATCAAGTTTATCAAGAGTATTACTAGGTGCGTTCATATAACCGCGTGTGTAAATGGTTATAATTTTACACCTTATAAGTTTATATGCTTTCATGAGTCCCCCTAATGTGAGCATAGAAGCGTGAAGTACAAGCGTACATTGATTAAATCTCAGTTACTGCGCTCAAACGGTGTACAAATTTTCTCTGATCTGAAGTAGTGGTTATCAAAATTGAAGGCGTGGCTGTGTTCATAAGAGTAAAATCATCACAGTGGGAGTGGTTTAGTCGTTAATTAACTAGCAACGAGGCAAGATGTAGGCACGCAAGTTTGTTAACACTCAAGAAATGATTAGTAAATATGCTATAAAAATGTCATTTAATTTCTTGAGTCTAACAAACAATTAAAAAAAAATTATATATTGTTAAAATTAAACATTATGCACAAATAAACAATAGCCTCTTCCGAAGTTGTCACCCGGCTTATTCAGCGACTACTTAACGAAAGAGAATAATAAAGTGTGTAAAGTGAACGCGAATAATAATTTCCCTAGCTACCGACATTTGATCTAGATATAAGTGCGTTTCCAACTTGGCTGAATAAATCGAAACTGCTCTTCTACAATGTAACGCGTAAATGTAATGCGTTTTACAGTATTGCACTAACTCAAGAACAACTTCTTATTTTTCTTTACCTGAAGATGTTATTTTAAAATATACATTTTTATTTTACTTATTACTCTTTTCCGTTGTTTTGCACTTAAACATTTTTCTAGCATCTAGTTAAATATTTACGTTTGTCTTCTTTCTGTATTTTCTTAGGATGGTGAACCCGTCAACACAAATGAAAAGAAATCCCACCGCGTTCTATTCAAGGATGGCGCGCTCTTTTTCTATCGCACTATGATGAGCAAAAAGGAACAGGATAGTGGCGTCTATTGGTGTGTGGCGAAGAATCATGTGGGCAAGGCGGTGAGCCGTAAGGCTACATTACAAATTGCCGGTAAGTGAAAGAAGAAAAGATAATTGTATGAACTTTTATTGTTTGTTTTTTTATTTAGTTGCGAGAAAATACTGTTTTCTAAAGTTCAAGCAAGTAAGATTTTATGCGCAGATCTATGTTATGGTTGCAATTTTCTCAAACCATAGAGTTACGTTTTGCTATAATTAAGTGATAGTGAGAAATGTGTGAACTATGTTTGGTATTTAACACATTTACAACTTATTTTAATTGATCGCGCCCAATTAGGTTTGTTAATGTTGGAAATTTGAAAAAATTTAAAAGCGAGTACACGTTTGTTTACGCTATTAAGTGGGTCGCTTTCGGTTTCATTTCCATATATCAGTTGAAAATCTGGCGATATTATCTTAAAAAATTTCCCAGTGCGCTAGAGACTTGAAATCATCAAAATCATAAAAGGCACAAAATCATGTAGGTGAAAAATTTAGTTGCAGTAAAAGTGATATATCAACTTCATTACTGAGATTCTTCACAGTCATTAGTTAAACTTAGCTACCATTCGACATAACAGTAACGGGCAATGCAGAAAGGGCCATACTTTTTCGGAAAACTGGCAAAAAATAGGCCAACTGATATTCCGCATGCATTTTGATTCTTTCGAATAGGAAACAGAAATTTAATTTACTTTTAAAATATTAAGTAATACTTTAGTCTATTTGGTTTGTGTTCGGGAATGACGATTGCGTTCCCCGAACTCAGCCGCCGTTCTAGATCTAATTTTCCTTTATTATATTAGTCAGTTTAAATTAAATATCAGTGGTCATACTGATTTGTAAAAAAAAGCTTTTAATGCCGCTTTGAGTAGCATCACCACCTCACATTCGCATAGTTGCTACTACAAAGGGCTCCACGTTAAAAGCGATACGCAAGCATATGAAAATGTACAGACAAAATGCAAGTTATACAACGCAAGCATTTCAATCACTCGAAAGGCGACCATCCGTGAGTTCGAAAACTTCTCCAACTGTTTATTACGACTTATACTTAAGTAGGAACTGTTTGCATTTGATAGACCATCACTGTGCGTGAACAAATGTAATTCCATTATATTGCCCAGGCCTGCCACTTTTGATCAGTAAGTGACCTAGGTCGCCTACTCCTTTTTTTTTGGTGTCCGGAGATTGGGCGTGAATGAATCTAGCTCCTACCCCTCTCTTTCCCAGACACAGCTATGTCCATCGCTCCCATACCTACGGGGCCAGGTCACCATTTAAATAACCTAGGTATCGTCGGTCGTCTTCGACTCAGCGTCGATACACCAATGCTATCCACCCATCCGATATCTACGACTCGCGGGTATCGATTCACTATCTGCAGATTTCTTGGGAATCGATCCACCGATTTGTCATAGCCGATTCATCGGATGTGGCATACACACCCCAAGCCACCCATCGGCAGAGCAACTAAATTAACCCCCTCTATGTACCGATGTCACCGCTTCCACCAATCAGCGATTGGTTGCACAACTCCAGCCACAAAGTAACGCGTATACACTTAAAAGGGAAATAGGTGCCTTCTCGGCTCAGGATTGGCTGGGTTCTATCCCAGCCTTCGACGAAACCCACCTTACATCGTTTAAGAAAGTCTTATTAATGAAATTTGCGACTTCATTTTTAAATTTAAGGTATATTTTTTTCCGCGTTCCCGGATTGGCGAATTCACATTCGGACAAATTTTAAAACATATCCATACCACAACGCTTTCAAATAATAAGTATGTGATTTTATAATTATTATAAGATGTTAATATATGTAGATACCCTAACAACAATAATTTTTCAAATAAAACATCTTTTGAGATGTTCTATGTTCGGTTGATGTTCATTTTATAGGTTTTTCACTATATTGTGATAGAGTTTAACTAGAAATGAAGAAAACCGAGATAAAATTTAAAGCTTCTTTGGAACATGAGTGACAAACCTCCATTATTTTCCGGCATACTTTTCTTTCGGACAGATTTTACTTACTAAGGTGCTATCGTAGACTACAGTATCCCCCGTATAGAAACCAGTGGGAGCTCGTAAGTCTTCTCTGCTTAGATTTACAAGATTGGCTAATACTCTCGTTGCTCGAAGTATTTACAATTTGGTCCCTGTTTGTTCTGGGCATCCAATCAAGTGCTGTCTGAACTGTTTTGTTTCCCATTTACTTACTATGCCCCTAGTGTGTGCCTTTATAAGTCCATAGAAAGGCTCTGGACCAAAGAATGCTGCTTTAGCACCTTGCTTGGAGGGGAAGTTTGTATACTCATCAGCTTCATATGCCTTATTCAGGAAACACATATTCTTTTCGGAATCCAGCTCATTAATGACCCCAACGCATTCATCCCCGAGCTTAGAAGTAATTACGTAAGACTCGCAAGGTGACTTCTCTGACATAATGAGGATACTCCCCGAGGCTACGCCCCTACTTATACATTTTCTACCACAAACTTTAATTGCATGGAATTCTGCCTGTAAAAGATAGTGGTGAAGGATCCCATTGGTATAGATTTCTGTAAGCTCGGCTAATAGATGTCAGCTCTCGTTTTTCCGTCATCAACCTATGATCCATGCGTGAACCAGACCTCTGAGTCTGGGTCGGTATATAGATTCCGTTTTCACGTACATTTTAGTGGTAATGCGGTATTTCGTATGAGTTTTCTTATTAATTTCATATGCCATGGCACGTTTCCGCTCTTTAGCTCATAGAATAGAGAAGGGATGTATTCCTACGAAGGCACGTTCCTGTCGCGCTCGTTGTGCCAGTACAAACTAATCGATGTGGTTTACTTATTTTTGCTATTACTGTTCTTGCCGTGGTCTTAGGCCACAAAATTGAAGAAGCGTAGTATTGGCTTCACAATAATACTAAATGTTCAGTATAACATTTTCAGGCAAAACCTCCATTTTTTTCATAGAGCCGAGTGCAGGCGAGGAGAAACGGAATATTCTCAAGGCTTTAAAATCTTTTACCGAAACATGAATACATATGCACCAATGAAAATATCAATTATCTTCAAGCTTTTCACTCAAAAATGTACCATTAAATAAAACAGCGTCAATTCCTTATAGTGCAAGATGTGTTGAAAGTAATTTTATGGCAAAGTTGAATGATGAATAATTAAAGATGACTTTTGTGGTTTGCATTGATGAAAGCGAGTTGATGTGTGAAAGTAGTAAAAAAGCCACAAAAAAAGATCAAAATAAAATAAAAAGGCGAATGAAAATAATAAACGCAAAATATGTTCTTGCAACAAAAATGCATTTTTAAATTAACAAACATATTTTAATAAAAAGCAAACAAAAGCTAGCCCAAAAATTCCTTAGTCAAAATAAGCAAAAAAAGATACAAAACTCAGAAAAACATCATCAAAATGCAGTGAAGCAGATGTAAGTAGGCATGAAGCATAAAAAGAAAATTAAAAAATATAAGACCAACTACATAGATAAAGATTTGGATTTGCATCTTTTAAATTTGGTAAAGTTTACTCAACAGTTCCAAAGAAAGCAGATTGTAAAAACATAATAGATAAAGCAAGAAAATCTATTCGAGACACTATATTTACCTACACACCACTCAGTCACTTACCTAATATATTCTTCTTTCGGCAACTAAATCGCCTAAACGTAGCACATTATTCAGTGAGTCAATCAGCACTCATCACATGATAGGGAAATCGTAAAAAGCACCCACACTGCCTTTGTGCTGGCTCAGGCGGCTCCAACCTGTTCGGTTTGTAGACACACTGACACACTTTACTGTTACTCCCGTCATGTTTTAGTAAGTCAGTTTATCACTGAGGCAGCTATCATTCAGAATGAATTAACCTTTTACAACAATGGCAATAAAAAACACTCTAATCAGGGTGGGAGAGAGTGGAATTGATCTGCTTTCGGTCAAGATTTTGACAGCAATTTGATGTAAACCAAATTTTCCAATATAAGAAGTGCTAATGTGATTGATTTCATGTGGAAATGCTCATTTTATCATTTAATAAAAAACAAAAAAAAAACAGGATTGCCACCCTTTTAGTGAATTTTTTCGTAGAGTGCAGGGTTGATTTCAGCATTTATAATGTTAATGCTAAAACGCGGCCAAATTAAATCGGATTTCATAGCAAAGTCTTTTTTGAAATATGCTGAACATGAGCAGTCCATAACTATAACGTTTTCAAAATTCATGATGAGGAATATATTTCATAAGTACTCCTAAATATATGGATTATATTGACTAAATCTTATTAAACGTCTAGTTAAGTCTTTTCGTTAAGCCATGGTCACTTGCAGTCCATGTGATATCCAGCTTTGGTTATGTTATTTGCATTGCTCAAGTGAATCCAAATCTCTTATGTGTCCAGATAATATGCCCATCACGAGCCTTAAATCTCCCCTCTAGAGATATTAGAAAATTTGTTGGTCATGGGGTTTGCACATGATCTTAGAATTTTTGCAGCTGTGTCCTTCTATTCACGCCTTTCCTCTAACTCCTATCTAATTAATTAATTTCTCTCAAGCGAACTGGAACGTTTACCATGGGTTGTTCGAGCTACATTTTATCCCTGCGCTCAGGCCAAGGGGTCACTGTCGGCAAACAGTTAGGTTAGTTTAGGTTAGCTGCACATATTCAAATAAGCAGCCCCGACCAAGAGCGACTGGCAAGGAGGGGTTGGCTTAAAAGGCCTCATGCACCTTGTGAACCCCCAATGACAAGGCGTGTAGATGCCGTCTTCAAAGTAGGCATCCACAACCGACATTTGGCTGCTCCCAGGGAATACCTATCCAAGATAGGGAGGCGACTACTCGGCGCGGGATACATATCCAGGAATGAGAAAAAAATAATAATAAAAGTTGAATAAATTTTGCTCTTATAATACTAAGAAAACCTTACAGTTGTAACAATATTAAGACTGAGCCCAGTAAGGTCTTAAATAAATTATACTGGAATAGGCGAAATGGCGAGTGTAATATTCGGAAATCTTAGTACACGGCTTGACACCTCGTCAAAACGACTTTCCGGTTAATGTAAGATTATTGCTTTGACGGCTGCCCGAAGCTAAGGCACGTGACCATGTGGTCTTTTCTTTTTATTTTCAGCGACGCTATACTACCATACGGTCTGCACTCAAGCTACCTCGAGGCCTTAAGCCTTGGCGGAGGTGTATTTATTATATATTATTGTCGCAGTTGGGAGAGTTTTAGGGCCCCCGTTGTACTAATTATTTATCATTGGCGTACTCCCTCTAGTTTTTTAGCATACATACTTTTTTGTGTGACTTCGTACCAAACAAGGACCCCACAGTAAAGTATGGGCTTGACAACTGCTGTAAGCTCCCTATGAGAGAAGGTGCGCGATAGGCCCACATACATCCTAGCATCCTTTTGTATGCATACAACGCCACGGAGACTTTCTTCGCTCCCTCCTACACATCGAGTTTCACTCTCTCAGTATTCGTAGATATTTTTTGGCGTACTTTCCTTGTAGGGTTACCCCTTCTAGCTTAGGCCTAGTCCAATACGAGACCTTATATTTCTTAGTAAATAATCCAGATCGGGTATTTCCGCGTTGGTGATAGTTTTCCCCCATTGCTTCAATTGTTTTTATCATTGGACAGAGATTTTGTTTTCGTTTTTATACTCAGTTGAGCAGAGCTCACAGAGTATATTAACTTTGATTGGATAGCGGTTGGTTGTACAGGTATAAAGGAATCGAGATAGATATAGACTTCCATATATCAAAATCATCAGTATCGAAAAAAAATTCGATTGAGCCATGTCCGTCCGTCTGTCCGTTAACACGATAACTTGAGTAAATTTTGAGGTATCTTGATGAAATTTGGTATGTAGGTTTCTGGGCACTCATCTCAGATCGCTATTTAAAATGAATGATATCGGACTATAACCACGCCCACTTTTTCGATATCGAAAATTTCGAAAAATCGAAAAAGTGCGATAATTCATTACCAAAGACGGATAAAGCGATGAAACTTGGTAGGTGATTTGAAATTATGACGCGAAATAGAAAATTATTAAAATTTTGGACAATGGGCGTGGCACCGCCCACTTTAAAAGAAGGTAATTTAGAAGTTTTGCAAGCTGTAATTTGGCAGTCGTTGAAGACATCATGATGAAATTTGGCAGGAACGTTACTCTTATTACTATATGTCTAACTAACTAATTTTAAATGAAAAGTTAATATCTTTACAGTATATAAGTAAATTATGTCAAAGTTCAACATCAGTAATGATATGCTGCAACAAAATACAAAAATAAAAGAAAATTTCAAAATGGGGGTGGCTCCGCCCTTTTTCATTTAATTTGTCTATAATACTTTTAATGCCATAAGTCGAACAAATATTTACCAATCCTTGTGAAATTTGGTAGAGGCTTAGATTCTAGGGCGATAACTGTGAAAAAGGGCGAAATCGGTTGAAGCCACGCCCAGTTTTTATACACAGTCGACCGTCTGTCCTTCCACTCGGCCGTTAACACGATAACTTGAGCAAAAATCGATATATCTTTACTAAACTCAGTTCACGTACTTATCTGAACTCACTTTGTATCGGTGTAAAAAATTGCCGAAATCCGACTATGACGACGCCCACTTTTTCGATATTGGAAATTACGAAAATTGAAAAAAATGCCATAATTATATACCAAATACGAAAAAAGGGATGAAACATGGTAATTGTATTGGTCTATTGACGCAAAATATAACTTTAGAAAAAAACTTGGTAAAATGGGTGTGAACTCTACCATATTAAGTAGAAGAAAATGAAAAAGTTTTACAGGCCGAAATCAAAAGCCCTTGGAATCTTGGAAGGAGTACTGTTCGTGGTATTATATATATAAATAAATTAGCGGTACCCGACAGATGATGTTCTGGATCACCCTGGTCCACATTTTGGTCGTTATCTCGAAAACGCCTTCACATATACAACTAAGGGCCACTCCCTTTTAAAACCCTCATTAATACCTTTAATTTGATACCCATATCGTACAAACACATTCTAGAGTCACCCCTGGTCCACGTTTATGGCGATATCTCGAAAAGGCGTCCACATATAGAACTAAGGCCCACTCCTTTTTAAAATACTCATTAACACCTTTCATTTGATACCCATATCGTACAAACAAATTCTAGAGTCAGGCCTGGTCCACCTATATGGCGATATCCCTAAATGGCGTACATCTATAGAACTATGGCCTACTTCCTCTTAAAATACTCTTTAATACCTTCCATTTGATACACATGTCATACAAACACATTCCAGGGTTACCCTAGGTTCTTTTTACAACATGGTTATTTTCCCTTACTTTGTCTCCACAGCTCCCAACTGAGTATGTAATGTTCGTTTACACCCAAACTTAGCCTTCCTTACTTGTTTTAATTGTTTTTAACACGCTTATATTAGCTTCACTTGTATGTTTGTAACTCTCTAGGTTAGGCGCACATAGAAACCCATCTAGCGGCAATTATTGAAGAAGGCAGAAATGTGGAAAGCTAAATTTGTAGTGATTAAAAAAAAAAAGAAATCAAGGAAGTAGCACACTGTTGAAATTCAAGTGGCACAATGCAGGGCCCTTCACATATGTACTGAAATACACAGTCAATGATCTGAGCTTATGTCATCATCACAAAAAAATATGAAAAATTATCAAGTACCAAACATGCAAAGGACTGGGTGTCTATGTAAGGCATTGATGCAACAGCAAGTGAAATAAAGAAAACCACCAACAATTTTAATTTTACGCCGCATTAAAATTTGTCGCTAATGCCACATCACTTTCATTTCACGCGGTCTGATTTTTATGCTATCGACACCTCCTCTTGCCGCACAACTAGGAAAATTTGCCCTGAACACAAAAACAAAAATATTTCTGGAAATTTGTTTTGTTTTCACAATATCGTGTTTGTGAGATTTGTGGTGGTGGTACATGCGACATTTGATGTTACTTAAGTGTTTCCATGATAGATTTATGGGACGTTCCCCCTCGCGCAATATGTTTACTGACATATTTACATACCTATGTACGTGTGACTGCAAATACTTATGTGGTATATTTATCCGATTTTTTTACTTTGTTTATTATTTTTTATTGCCTTCCTCTTGAATAGACCGTATCGAAATATTACATTACCAGCCCATTCCGAACGAAAATTCCGTGCGAGTTTTTTCACTTCTCCCTTTCCTTCTATTCTGAACAATGTTCGAAAAAGCGGAAACCGGTTATGGGAGAAAAGTAGGTATTATGAATGTGAGGGAGAGGGAGATTTCTCTGCCATTTCATAGGAGTTTTTTCACTTGTTAAATTAAAGGGAATGCATCAAAATAGTTAAAGGAAATTGATTATTTTAAGAAAGAACACTTATTTGTACAAATTTGTGTTAAAATATGAATTTACATTCTACCACAATATTATCACTGTTAATACAACAACAACAACCACAACATTCATTATTTTAACTCGAAAAGTATATCATAAGCAACGGAAGAGCTCTTCGTTATTTGATGCAGCCATCCAGAAATTGCGCAAGGATTTTTTAAGAAGGCTTAAATAGATTTTGGCATATGGCGAAAGGCGAACTCAACTCGACTTGGCCGCCAGAAAATTGCTTTGCAGAATGAAAACATGCAACTCCGGCGAATTTGTGTTATCCCGCCGTCTTCTTCTTCTTATGCTCCTCTGTTGATGTTGCTGTGGCACCAATTCATTACTTATTCCAGTGAATACCACATGAAATGCAATAATGTGCATTGTTTATACCTTATTTCTTAATTTCAAACAAATTCGCAACAATAATTAAACTTCAATTTTTTAAACAAAATAAGAAATGCGCAACGAAATTTCAAGTGTCAAAATAGCTGACTTCGAAAATTCGAAATTCCTATTCCCCAATTATTCTTCTCCCTAGGAGAAAAGAATTGGAGGAATTTTTCCGCGGGAATAAAAAAATCCGCGAGAACAAAATTCCGCGAGAATATTTAGAATTGGTCTGTACATCTCTAAAGGTGGTGACCTTTGTATCCTTTTGTCATATCTGCACAAATTCATGTGATAATATTATAATTTAATTTGGTTTGACGGTACAAATATAGTAAGGCCAATTTGCAGAATGAAAAGTTAGCTTATTAACTCAGAGTTAACCTGTCATGACGGGCTAAACTCATACCTTTTTGACAAATTGTTTAAACTAACTCTGAGCTAAAAAATTACTTGTCATTCTGCAAGTGGGCCTAAGATATCATACTCTATGATGATCGAACAATACGTTTTTCCAAAAGTGCTTTGCAAGGTGAAATTTTTTTTACGCCCTAATGTACACTTGTTATTCATTCATTCATTCCCGCGCCTGTTCCAAGTGTGTTTATTTGTCGTGCCAGCAAATTGTTTAACTTTATGTTCTTGTCGGCTCATAAGTGCTTTGAGTAAATAAATTTGATTTCTTCCATTGTACAACAAAAAAAAAAAACAAAATATAATAAACACAAATAAGAAATCATAAATGGGAGTATTCTCTATGCAATGAAATAATTTCGTTTAAAATTGGCATATAAAAATACATAGCTTAGATACATACACATTGTTGTGTGTTTTGCGAAGAAGTGTTGTTGTGACACCAAATGTATGTCAATAAGTTGAAGTGTTGAACAAATGAGTTAAGTGTTTGGTCTATTTATTGCTATGTGCTATGAAGATATCCATTTAAAAAAAGAAGTAATTATATTTACTTCAGATATAAAGTGCATTCAAATATATAAATGAAGTCAACAAGTTTATTTGTACATGTGAAAAATTGAATGTGAGAACATTTGAAAAATTATAAGTAAGGCACTGTTATTTCCATAACTTAGTGCAACAAAATTGCATACAAAATTATCGTCTGAGATTATAAAAGCAAACGTTTCATTGACGCAAACCTTACGAATAGGAACAGACTATTTCTTTGAACGGTTACCTCGAAAAGTTAGATATAAGCAATATTTAGGCAATGCTGTGACCTCTATATATATAAATGTGAACGTATTTACGGGGTCAGAGCATCACGATTATATTTTGCCCTCATAACGATAGTTTTTTCACAAAAAATGTCGGGTAATGAGCCAGAGCCGACCTATTCTAAACAAAAGGCGTACGGTGCTATTTGGTTGTAATTCAGTATAGGGGTACTTCTGTGACTAGCTCATTATTTGAGAAACTTTTCTTTCCGGAAAGTGGACCAGGCACCGACCTTTTCCGAAAAGCAAATTTATAGTGCGCTTTTCTTGAAATTCGGTAGAGGAGTGTTGTATGACTCCATTATCCAAATTCTTCGAACAACCTTGTAGTATGGCACAATATGTAATTTAATGAAAAACATATCACGATTTTAATTTTTAACTTTATACATGTTACAAAGTGACTGGTGGAACATTTTGACTCAAATAAAAAGTAATTTCTCTTTAACTACTAATTTAAGAAAATTTAAAATTTTACCACTTAAAGAATTTCAATGCAATTAAATATTTATATGGCATTAAATATTACGGCCGTCACGACCATTGTGAATTCAGTGAAAAACCTTACTATTCCTCCATTGCTATACTTACCTGTCAAATAATAGCTGACAGGGAGTATAGCTGTTGCGAATGACCAGAGAATGGAAGAAAGGTTTGTTCTTTACACACGGTAAATAAATTGAATAGACATGAACTCCCCATTTTTGTTTCAAACCAACTTTTCTTTTAAAAGTGTCTACCGAAAATTGGACTATATATTAATATTCCTTTTCAAAATTTAGTTAAAAGAGAAAATATCAACAGCCAGTTAAGCAAGCATTTATTAAACAAGTAAAGGTGTCTAAGTTCGGGTGTAACCGAGCATTATATACTCAGCGTGTGCTTCAATTGCACACTCCATTTCAGATAAATAACTTTTCTACATAACACGTGGCACCGCCCATTTACAAAAAAAAAAAAAAATGTCTCCCCATTTCCTCTGACAGTAAAACTTGATAAATGAAATATCATTGATTCAAAACAACTTTTTGCTATGTTATAGCTTATTATTCTAGTCTACGAACCTTTTAAATTTGTTTTATATCTAAGTTGTCGTGGTCTTTAACCAATCCCGTCTATTTTTACTATATATATTTTCTACTATAGGGAACATTTGTGTACCCAATTTTATTATGATCCGTTAATTTTTCTTCAAGTTATGGCTCCCGAAATATAGAAAATTGCTTAGTCATAAATGGGGCGGTGCGACGCCCGTAAAATTTGAAATTTTTCCTATTTATTGCTATAAATCGACTTGGGAAATGAAATACCATTGATATAAAGCTCTTTTTTGCAAAGATATATCTTATTTGATTCGTCCAAGACCCTTTCAAAAATCTTTTATATAAAAGTGGGCGTGGTCCTTAACCGATTTCGTTAATTTTTCTTCAAAGCATTCCTTATAGTAAAGGCAACTTCTTTGCCGAATTTTGTTACGATAGGTTTAACGATTTTTGATTTATGATTAATATTTGTAAAATTGATTTTATCACAAGTGGGCATATTTAAAAAAAATTTTTTTAATTTTTATCAAGAGTCTCAATATCAGTCCACGCCTCAAATTTCAACATTCTAGGTGTATTATTTACTAAATAATCAAGTTTTTTGTGTTTTCCAAAATGTTATATATATAGAAAGTGGTCGTGGTTATCATCCGATTTCGCTCATCTTCAATACCAAATTCTGGGTCCACATAACCTCGTGTATGAAATTTGGTGAAGATATCTCAATATTTACTCAAGTTATCGTGTTAACGGATGGACGGATGGACAAACATGGCTCAATCAATGTTTTTTTGGATCCTTATGATTTTCATATATGGAAGTCTATATCTATCTCGATTCCTTTATACCTGTACAACCAACCGTTATCCAATCAAAGTAAATATACTCTGTGTGCAAAGCACGCTGAGTATAATAAATATTTAAATTGTTTGAAAAACGATATTGAGAAAATGATTTAAGTAATCGAACAGCGATTTGTCAGGTGATCGCGGCAGTTTACTATTGTGAACTTTTTTTTCAAACATTCGCCACTTGTAAGAATTCACAATGGTTTCCACATAATTAATTTGCATTACGTGAACATATGTTACTCCCTTTTGATCGTGCAAGATGCTCAGAGGGGTCTGATTTGGTGGAAATTTCCGTTTGCTTTATTTTCCAATTTGGAAAATTCCGTGAAGGAGCCTAAGGAAATATAAAATATACCTCTCATCGACGAAAATATAACATAGAAAAGCAGCTTAATAATTTAAAGAGAAGGACACCATAAATTAAGTTAAGCTCTTTTTATTCGTTCTCAAAATCGCTGATAAGAAATGTGCATTAAATTATTAGCCCCGCTGTAGAAACTCATACAGTCATGCGCACTTCAAGCTATATGCATTCATTTGTAGTTTTGTACAAATATTTTATTTAATCTAAACTGTGAAGGAGGCGTGCCAGCAGGGTGCAAGCAGGAGGTGGCAGAGTAGCACGAAGATCCGCGAAAAAGGGACCGCCCATGGTGTTATCAACCAACACCAATTCAATATTGCGCTGCATAGCCGCAAAAAATAACTGACAGATAGAAAGCAAAGCAGACATGCATAACATAAGAAGTGATGAGAAATCGGAACGAAACAAAAAAAACTGAGGGGAGATTTCAAAGCAAATCCTTTATCGAGCTGCTTGTCTGCACGCCTTCCTGCAACATCAGAGATGCTTATCAGCACACATATAATTTGCAAACAGGAAAAAGCAAAACAAGCAAAATGTTTGCGAAAAAAAGATGCAACGAAGCGCAAAATGAGCGACGAGACATTTATAATAATGCTGTAAGTTTGTATGCAGAATGCGGCATTGTGGCAAGCGCACGAATCTGTCAATCAGAGCGCTAAAGCAGATTACACGGGCTAAGACACCATAGCCCACAACAGAGACATCAGTCGGTTTGGAGGCAAGAAATAGCAAACGAAATGAAAAAAATAGAAATAAAAAAAATCCCAAAAAGTAGCGTTGTGGCAACAAATTAAAGTTGCACTCGCAGCAGCTAATACGTCAAACCACATATGCAAGTCATTTGTTCCGGCTGCTTGCAATCAACACAACAAGGCACACTGGTATGAAATAATACGTGCAACAAAGCTAACAACATTGCTGCTGCTGCTGACAACGTCAACACTTACGGCCTTTCACAGCAGTGATGAATAACGCAATTTGCAGCGGTACAATTTGCTACACGAGTGCACACACATGCTGATGAATTGTTTACTATTCGTCTGGGCGCTGAAGTGCCGCTTGACTAGCTGACTTGGTTGACTTGCTGTATGCATGTATTTGTGGTAAGTTCAATAAGATACGTGGCAACAACAAGTTGCACCATACGACAAGTGATCGCTGTTGAAGTGTAGAAAATCATTGTAAATCGTTGATTGACAAATGCGCATTGAAAAGCATCAGATTTATTTGTGGCAAGTTGCTGATGGAAAAGATTTTTGCTAAATTGCAAATGATGCTGTTGAAAAACATGCAAGAAATGCAAAAAAATACATAAATAAATAAATATGCTATGCATGTTTTAAAAATGCGATAGAAAAAAGTGGCACGAGTTCAATAGCTCTCTGAAATTGGTGCTTAAAACGATATCTTGTAACAAAATCGAGATACAGTAATTGCATATACAACTAGCAAGTGATTCAAACTGTGCTGATGTTGCACAGCAGTTGTGTCATACGCTCACATTTAGCTTAATTTTTATGAACCATAAAAACCAATTTATTTCAATTGTGTTGCATGTAGCACATACGGCTTATACGCTTTTCATTTCGCCAGCAAACGCAAATATATTCATACAGGGGCTGCCATAGGTACGGATACATGTTTGAGATAAAAATGTATCTTTCTGTCTTTGTCTGAGGCGCTTGAAAATTCTTATTAGTCTTCTTACAACACTCTTTCATTGCATACCTCACGAGTTGTCGTATCAAAAGGCGCATGAGCGCCAATTGGAGTTAATTGGGACTCGCCAATCCAACTAGCCAACCAGCATTTTGCTCTTCCACCTATTTTTATCCACACAATTCTTATATATTGGTCTAAAAGTATTCATGATGCTGTCGGAAATGCAGTGATTTCTAGCAGCAGATTACGACGTGCAAATAGTAATTATAGTTGCGCTATATAACAGTTTGGCATGGCGCTTTGAAGCCACCTATCCTAAGACCTGTTTTCAATTATTCAGTGCAAAGTATATATTTTTTAATTACCAAGACGGAGGTATCAAAATGTTAACAATACTTACTTAAATCGTCACACAAACAATAGAAAGGTTGGTGCATTTCAAAATGTTACCTGCATGTGCTTAATAAAAGCGGCTGAAAATATCTCGAAGGCCTGAAGGGGTTGCTGTAATCTCCAAAGCAAAAAAGGGCTGCTTGCCGTGCCTATTTTATAATCTTTTATTTAGTTTCACTTTTGTTGTCTGTAATGGAATCTTGCAAGTTAAATTTGATACCCTTCCCGGTGTCCGATTGAGCTGAAATTTTGCACACATGTATAACTCCGATGACAATGCAATATTACTTTTTTAGAATTCGATAAATTAATCGATAACACAGTTATCGGTAAAGATTTGTATTTACTTTGGCATAACAGCCTAAGTCTCATACAAACCCGCCGGTACCTATCCGTGGATTGTGATATTTGGACGTGGTGAATCACGCGTGGTGAATCTCAACGCTTGTGAAAAGCGGAGATACAACCCTCTGTTGTATTTCTGTGTATAACCAACATAGCTGAAATTTTAAGGCTGTTTAACTCTGTAATCTTTTCTGTAATTTATTTTGCTTTTGGAAAAATTACCTATTTGAAAAAAGCTGGCTGAAAAAATTGGCATAACAGCTTAAGTTAAATCAAGAATGGAAAAACTTGGAAAATTTGAGCAGATGTGGCAATTTCGCGTGTCCGTTGAACGAAATATTGAAAAATCTATTGATCATCGCTAGGAAATTAGCGACATTCCATCAACTTAGCAGCACTTTAGCAATACTACTGTTATTATTTGGCAGCTCAAACACACCCATATTAATTTGCATTAAATTTAAAATATACGACTCAAAAATGACTCCGGTTGTTATGTCCGCAGCATTTATTTGGTGCAAATACAACATAATAATTTACACGGCCAAAGCCATATTAATTTGCACGGATCATCAATTCTGTCTCTGATTCAAAAGCTGAACTACCAGCGCTACCGCCATCAGCTCAGTGTCATCATTGTCAGTAGCGCCAATAACACCAAACTCGTTCCTGACAAACAAAGTTCGTTTCACTCAATAGTGCAAGTGAAATGTACTACGCATTCACTACTAAGTAGCGTCAAAAATTCGATTGGAGTCATTTCGTCAATGAGCTACCATTGAGCTGGCACCGCATTGGCGCTGGCGCCATGCAATTTACATCACTAAAATTGCACGAATGTCCAGGCTCATGACTTTGTTAATCCAGATGGTGAAAACGAAGACTCAAAGGAATGCAACCTTGCAAACAACAGCCGTCATTTTCAAAGTGTAAAAATTCTGTGATACAACGAACGCTAACGCCGTTAGGCTATTATCGGTAAGTGTTGCATACTTTTCTGCGCACTTGATTTTGTTTTACAGATTTTTGGCGATAGAATTTTAGCTAAGCGAAAGTAGGAATTTTATTTTAAAACAGATTTAACCCACCGATGAGAGATCTGCAATAAGTAGTTGCAAACTGAACGCGGCATAGGCAAAGTTAAGTTATTTAACACTGTTTAACAAAATTTTATATATGCTCTCTGTCAAAAATGCTTCAACTAACTTAGTCACATTTTATTTCGATTATGAATATGCCCCAATATATTCGGATTATGATATAATAAAATTAAAGAAAGAAATAAAATTAAAAAAAAAAAAACTTTTTAAAAATAAGCTTTTATTATTGGTTAATAAAATTAACTAAAAAGTAAACAATAAATTGACTCTAAAGAAATATAACACTTTATAAGTTCATTGTAAGCTTTAACGATAATTAGGCTTTTTCGTCTGCGACAAAAGAATTCTATATTGTACATAATTATATATTTTTAACATTAAAACTTTACACCTAAATTATTAAACCTTACAGTTTATATCACAGTCCTAATTGTTCTAATAAAAGCGTGTTACATTGCGATAGCAAGAAAAGGAGATCCTAAATGTTCTTAATTATACCATCAAAATTCAACACGTTTTTTATTAGAACAATTAGAACTGTGATCTAAACTGTAAGGTTTAATAATTTAGGTGTAAAGTTTTAATGTTAAAAATATATAATTATGTAAAATATAGAATTCTTTTGTCGCAGACGAAAAAGCCTAATTATCGCTAAAGCTTACAATGAACTTATAAAGTGTTATATTTCTTTAGAGTCAATTTATTGTTTACTTTTTAGTTAATTTTATTAACCAATAATAAAAGCTTATTTTTAAAAAAGTTTTTTTTTTCTTTAATTTTATTTACCAATAATAATGTACCAAACATCTCTCTACGATTCTGTTATGTGGCAATTATATAAGTTTGGAGAAAGTTTCTGAACGGGACTAGCAAAAACGGTTTTTGAACCGGTTCTAATTTATCGCGCACAGTCCAAAAACCGACTCCGAAATTAACGCGAAAAAATCCCCTAAAAGAAGTTTGGAAGGCAATTCCGAAATGTCTCCTCTCTGGTTACAGAAACAATTCCGAAACGATCAAGTGATCTCGAAATTGTCCAGAAAATAGTTTTGAAATCGTCTCAAAGTGATTTTGATATGACTCCGATACAGTCAAAAAGCAAATTAACTCGAAAACATTCCCGAAATGATCCAAAGTAGTATCATAAACAATCCGGTGCCAAAAATCATCTCGAAAGGGTTCTAAAGTGATCCTCTCATCGTCCTGAACATAGTTTCTAGAGGTGGAGTTTAAGTTCCACTAAGTGTCGAGAGATATTTAGTAATAGTGTGTGTTCCATCATTTTGCGGATTTCAATAGGGCATATCGCTCGAGCAAGGCATTGAACACTTTTCTGTATCTCTTTCCCTAGACTTGGCAGCTATTTCTAACTAAACTTATTAACTAGAGAATAGCAATCCTTCAGATAACTTCATTATTTAACATTTTCGTTTTCACCAAAGTAGTTGTGAATATTTTGTAGCGCAAACCCCGAAAATCTATTGTGAATATAAGAAAAACAGCTAACTGTTGTTTACACTTTACTGAAAGTCCGTAGTTCAGTTAGCATGGATAAAACGACCCTACGAGGGTAACTTTTTTAAGGTTCAACGAGCCTGGCCACAAGTATTCAAATGTAACAGAGAAGTATACTCCCTAAAGTAGTTTAACTAACTGATGCTGGAAAGCTGAGTTGCTCTAACCCAGCGCACTTGACTCATTTTATTTTGTAAATTTTCCGTAATGCCACTAACTAAGATTTCAGCGTTGTGTCATCTTCAGCGCCGTTTCACTGTTATTCTTTCATATTTCTCCTCCTTTCAGCCCGTCTGGAGTGAGGTTTGTGATTTTCAGTGGAAGCAAAAAGGCTGACATAGAAATAACTAAAAATCACCATTAGTTTCTTAGATAAGTACAAACGTTCCTTAGCACTTTTGGCAAACACTGTATGCATGCTTCCATGACAAATTCATAAAAAATTCGCCAGTAGCCATAGGCGTTGCATCTGCAGTAAACTGGAGGTCCTACCCTTGTAGTTGCATGCATTAATTTTTTTCATTTACGATCAATAGCGGTGTGCCGTATGGTCAAGATCATCGCATAGATCTTAGCATAAATATGGAAAGCAATCCTTTTAGCAAAATTATTATAGCATTCACCATGAAATGTGCCACAGCACATAAAAAAAGTCAAAAAAGAGTTGAAAAGCCACAATGCGGAAGAAAGATTGCTTGCCGTTGGTGTGGCACGAATCAGGGCGTATGAATATACATATCTACGTTTTACTGTACTTTTTTTTAACATAAAATATTTGCAGTTATACGGCATGTCCGAATCTAGGCTATAAAAATTGATTTGCCCTCAATCGCCTTGCGCGCGAATCCTTCTTTCAACACATTATTTAACGATTAACCTGAACTCTTTGTGTGCCCTTGATTTGCAGTGCTCAATTGATATTGCAAGAGTATTGTGTGTGAGTGTGTGGTAATGTTGGAGTACAAAGATCAAACATAAAACTATTATGATGCCAAAATTCACTACTGCAAAATTTTACCATTAATAATCGAAAAATACTACATGCATATATGAGTGCGATATGAATCGGACCAAAATAAAACAAAAATGTGTAAAAGCATTGAAGTGAACCGCAGGCGCCACATCGGCACAGTAGGCTAGTAAGCAAAAAATACAAGCAAAATGAAAACAGTCGAAACAAATATTGTTAAAAATACTTTTTCCATGATAGAAACATTTTATCTTTTTCTTTCTTATTTCCATATTTTAAAATGTTTGCTCAATTGTATGCTCATATCTTCTCTATCAACTAAATTTTAGAAAAGAATATTAATATGTAGTCTAATTTTCTGTAGACACATTTAAAATAAAAGTTGGTTTGAAACACAAATGGAACATTCATGGCCCATGGCTCAATTTATTAACCGCGAGCAAAAAACAAACCATTCTTTTTATAGCAAAACTCAAAACATTCATTACCTGCGTGGAATTACCAATTTAGTACGATTTTTTTATACTCAGCGGGCTTTGCACACAGAGTATACTAACTTTGATTGGATAACGGTTGGTTGTACAGGTATAAAGGAATCGAGATAGATATTGTGTTCCATATACATATCAAAATCATCAATATCGAAAAAAATTTGATTGAGCCATGTCCGTCTGTCCGCCTGTCTGTCCGTTAGCACGATAACTTGAGTAAATATTGAGATATATTCACCAAATTTGGTACACGAGCTTATCTAGACCCAGAATAGGTTGGTATTGAAAATGAGCTAAATCGAATGATAACCACGCCCAATTTTTATATATATAACATTTTGGAAAACACAAGAAATTTTTAAAATGGGCGTGGCACCGCCCACTAGTGATAAAATCAATTTTACAAATATTACTAATAATAAATCAAAAATCGTTAAACCCATCATAAGAAAATTTGGCAAATAAGTTGCCTTCACTATAAGGAATGCTTTGAAGAAAAAAATAACGAAATCGGTTAAGGACCACGCCCACTTTTATATAAAAGATTTTTAAAAGGGTCGTGGACGAATAAAATAAGCTATATCTTTGAAAAAAAAAGCTTTATATCAAAGGTATTTCATTTCCCAAGTAGATTTATAACAGTAAATAGGACCAAATTCAAATCTTAAAAAATGGGCGTGGCACCGACCTTTTTATGACTAAACAATTTTCTATGTTTCGGGAGCCATAACTCGAACAAAAATTGACATATCGTAATGAAATTGTGTACACATATTTTTCGGTTAAAGGCCACTTAGTTATAAAACAAGTTTGAAAGGGTGGTAAACTAGAATAATAAGCTATAACTTAGCATAAAATAGTTTTGAATCAATGATATTTCATTTAGCAAGTTTTACTGTGAGATGAAATGGGAAGGCATTTTTCTTTTAAACGGGCGGTGCCACGTTTTATGTAGAAGAGTAATTTATCTGAAATGAAGTGTACAATTGAAGCTTACGCTGAGTATATAATGTTCGGTTACACACGAACTTAGACACGTTTACTTGTTTTGTTTAAATTTTGATCGCAAACAGTTATTTGCGTCCTTTGTAAAAAAGTGGTAATCCCTGACAGAATAACAAATTTTGTTTCAAAAAAAAGCTAGCTAACCTACCTATGTACATATATAGGTATGTAGGCATTTCCATTTTGTTTCGATTTTTTCGTAACATATTTATGCAACAAACATATTAAAGCCGCTAACATATTTTGAAACATACTCTTGGGACCGTTCTCGGCCAAAAACTTTAATTTATGCAGCGATGTTGTGAAACTCTTCTACATTAAAATTTCGCAAGTAGACGTATTTTGATTCTCGAGTGTGTACACTTGTCAACAGCTCAAAATGTTTCGAACTTTTACCAACCACCAACACCACTAAACTAACATAACCATTGAACCTTATAAAATTATTCCATTCTTGATATCTGTATCTGCCAAAATTTTGATTTAAAATTGTATTATTTTATTTTAATACTTGGCTCTATTAAAATGTCAGTCACAATTGTGGTTATAGTCAGAGCTTCTTAGTTTAAATATAATTTGGGACTAAATTTTAATTTCTGTAAACATGAGAGGCAGGTTTTATTGTAATCTTAATCTCATCTTTAATTGGTGTCACGATTAACATAAATATTAATTAAAATCATAAAATATATTCGTGAGCTAATTTTAAACTTTACTTCGATAAAGCTAGTGGCAATCATTAAACCATTTAAGTAACATAGCTGTAAAATACTGTGATGACATATTTCAACAAATTTTGCAATCACAGCCGATCTTGATCATATGTAATTTTATTTTTTATGACTGTTCGAATTAGAATACACAATCACTTCTGAGTATTAGATTGTAATCTCGTTTTGCTTCCATCATTTATTGCAATCATGCCTGGGCTACAATCGTCGATTGTACAAACATTCTTCGATCATTCAAACATTGAATCACTTTATTTTCAACAGCTATTCGTCTGAAGTAGCAACAATTTTGAAATGTTAACAAATAACGATTATTAGTGCATTTCAAACTAACAAAATCGTAAGCATTCATTTACGTGCAAACTGGCTGTGAAGATGATGTATCTAATGGCGGTTTCTTTTCGTAAAATGGTTCTTCACAACTCTCTGTTTAGTTCATTGTATCATTACCGAAAAATTCAACTATTTGATAATTGCAATCAGGTTAATCGCAAACGAAGTGCTTACAATCAAGTTGATTTTAGATTTAAAATTTTATAATCACAAAAAAGCAATCAAATCTGATTAGAATCAAATACGCAGGCAATTGTTGATTGTAAATTTTTACAGCTCCACTATGTAGTGCTTAGTATCAGAAAAATTTTAATCTTAAAGAAAAGTAAAAAAAATCTCCAACTTAAGTCTCGGTCTAGACTTGTTTCTAATAAACTTTAACTGGGACCGTATCGCATTATACGATCCTTGATCGAAATAAATTTCTTTAATTACAATAGCTCTGAAATGGACAAACGGATTAGGGAAATATGTGAAATGGTGGCTGAGAGTACTCATAGATCCATAACTTCACAAATAGACATCAAAGTCATCTAACGGGAGTGCATGGAAACTAGCGGTTTCAACAGGGTTGAACCATAGGAATGTTGCTGTTAAAGGCGTAGGCTCTACATTTAGAATTGAAAAGATGGTTGGTGCCATGTGGGAACTCGTCTCATGCGGGACAGACATTACATATGGCGGGGTTAATTCTGGACAATTAAGATCAATATCTAACCAAATATAAATCTCTATCACAATTCATTCTCCGTTGCAATAAAAACCGAAGTTGCATCCTCGGTCTTAATATATCTATTAAATAAAAATCATTTAATCTGAATTTTGATTCTAATACATAATATAATAAACTTTAATGTTAGTCCGAATCTCTCCCGCTACGGAGTAAGTTCTCTCCTTCATTTAAAGCCCTATCACATACGATTTTTCATGCAGCATCGGGCGCTTTCAGATGACTACATGCCATGTATTTGCATGGAGAGCGACAAATAACGCATGACCAGTGCCATCTGACATTAAAAAGTAACCAACTTCCAACTATTGTTGTAAGTAAAGCAGAAGAAGAAGAATTTGAAATGCCTTTTGGATAAGAGTGCTTTCACGCTTTGCAAGTGTAATTGTTTGTCCCACTCGTTGGTACTTTTCCACCATAAAAAACTGCATTTTAAAAAATGAATAGGAGACAAAGTATGTTGGCAAGTATTTTTCTTGTATAGTGAGAATGTTTATAACAGAGCTTCGAGAATTTTATTATGTGTATGGGCAAGCCGAAATAAGTTTCAACTTCTAAGTCTGAAGTTCTTTTATATTTACAAACGCAACTCAGGAACATGAGAAATTTCATTGTGACGCGTCCATATCGACACAATGTCTTTTCACTAAAAACCCAGTTTATTTACACTGTAATTTGCCGCTATGAGCAATGCAATATTTCAAGGCGTAATTTACACTACCACATACATACATTTTTGTACACACACGCAAACATCGCAAAAGGTGTACTGCAACGACAGCAATCAGCGACCTTTTTGAACTGACAGTCGGCAACCGAAACTATGGCAACTGATGCAGATGTTAAAGATTTGCTGCAGCTGATAACTCGATATGTTCATTTGCAACACCAACAAAAAGCTAGCAACAAAAACAAACGAGCGCTCAATCCAAAACAATGTGATACGATAGCAGCAGCGACAGTAACAGCCGCAAGCTACCGCACAAAAAACGCGTGCCTCAGCCGCCTGCGAAGAGACAAGCTGGCAGTGAATGCATGATGCCACACAACCACAAACGTACATTTCCTTTTAAGCTGAGGTTATTTTCAACTATCATCAGCAACATTGGCGTCAACATCTTCGTCGTGTTTTGCCCCACCCCATTATAGTACACCAGCAATAAATGCGGCAAGTGAGTATCGCCGCAGAGGTTAAAGTGTACGCTCACAAACTTCTTCTTCAACTTCATCTTCGTGCAACTTGTTGTTTCCTCAGGTGATACTGGCAACGACCAAAAAATATTATTCACCAAGTGGGTGTTTACACGCGCTCCCAAAGCAAATAGCAAAGCTTCTCTGCACTGCCTTGCCGTCTCGCACACTATCAGCACTGTGTAGCAGCATACTGTGCCATTGTGTAGCATTTCACTTATAGGTTATGATGCGGTTATGTTGTGCTATGCTATCGCAATGGCCTGCCTGCCGCTGTGTATGCTCCAACTGCATGCTTGCGCGTTTGCGGCACGTTGTGGGTGAAAATCTTTGTAGCCTCCAGTAGCGTGTAAATTGTTGGAAATTTGCAATTTCACAGCATATTTTTATTCATTTGCTATCATAGTATTGTCGTTGCTTTGTTTTATCTACTATTATTGTATTATTTGGTTTCTGGCCTTGATCAGACGATTTGTGAATGTAATTTGATGTTAATGCTTTAGTGGTGGAGTAGGGTGTGCCTTTTAGATGTGCTTTTGAAGTTATTCTCATGATTTTCTTGCAACTACAGGTAGGTATTCTCTGTAGGAAGAAAATTTTAAGGATTTTGGTAAGTGGCTTAAAGTTGTTGTGATTAAATTTTACTAGAGCAGTTTCAAATTTGTTATATATCGCTGGACATTATAGTACGTAGAATTCGCTCGGTGTTCAAAATCAAGCCAGTGAATGTTCCATATACCAAAAACAGACGTAACACAAAAAACCTAACATGAATAAAAAGAAAAAATTAATACTTCATTTTTATAAATGGATCAAGGCAAATTCAGTACCAGGTGTTGTTGCCCCAACAGCTAGTTACTTTTTCGTGATAATTTTCCAAACAAAGCCTTGTACAACAATATGTCAGTTAATCGAAATCAATGAACATTTTTTTTTTTTTTTTTTGACTTACATTCTTCTGCACGGCGAATTGGTTGAATTGGCTTTGCCATCACCTTGTATAAATTTGCCTTGAAATGGCTCCCAGTCATAAAGGGATAGAAAGTAACGAAAAGGCCGTTGAGTTGACAAAGGAAGGTGTAGAACTCACTAAATCGACGGTAGACGTCCCAATCCGTTTGGAAGAGATCCAGAGGAGACAGGGTATATAAGGATGAAAAGGCGTGGACAGAAGCGCAGAGCTGCAAAATTTCAAATCCTACGACACAAGACTCAGCAAGTGGCTCATATCTCTGAACAGAGAAGATTTAAGGCTCACAACAGACATAATAGCTGGACACCAACTTCTGGCGTGACATGCTTATAAGCTAGGCCTCGTCAGTAACAGCAGATGTAGGAAGTGCTAGTATACTTAAAAATCAACTGCGATATTTCCAAATGCGGTTTTTTAAATATCACGTTCTTGACGCCATCTAGCGAAAGTTTTTTTTTCTGAAGTATGTTCTAGGTTTCAAGACCCTGGCTCCACGGAAATTTACCAAAAAGTCGATTGTAAGATTTTCCTATTTTGTACTGAAATTAGCGGACAAACATGAAGGCCACTTAATCTACAGGACGCAAGCAACAACATCACGTTGCATAATGAAACAAGATATAACATAAGACAATAAAACTAACTCTCGTTAGTTTGGGCCCCCGCTTTCGGTTCTTTTTGTTCTAATTCTAGATACTCTCACCTTTCCTTTTGTTTGTTATCGCTTACGTTTCCGATTTCGGTTTTGAGTCCAGTCGGTATGGACTTACATCCGAGTTTTGTCCGAGTTAATTCCCAGGCAAGGCAACATCAAAAATTTTGAAGCAAGTTTTTCAATTATAAATGAGTTTTTCTAAGCGGAGACGCCCCTCGGCAGTGATTTGGAAAACAATCGGAGTATATATCTTCCATTAAAAGCTGCTCTGTGAAAGCTCCTCTGCAGATGCCCTTCGGGGTCGGCGTCAAACATATGGTCCCGCTAGTTTGTAGGAAAAATTAAACGGAGCACGCTGCACATTTGAAAAGAAGTTCGGCCCAAAACCTCTTCGGCTGTTATCGGGCTTGGTGTTATTTACTTTTTTATATTAAGTGGTGTTCTTTGGATCGGACTTGGGTTTCTTTACATTTATCAGATTCTATAAAAGCTTGCAGTTTTTCAAATCTATGAAAACAAATATCTCCTCATGCTCAGCTTAGCATGCAGCAAGCACCGTGTTTCTAGTCTCTTTTTGTTTGAGTTTCGTGCAAGGAGAAAATGCTTTATGCACTGAACGGAATATTTTAACCCTCGATGCGAGGACTCCTTTTCTCCCTTGACGTGCTATCCTCTTGAAACGCCCACGCAACGATCCGCACTTGGAACTGCATTAAGCATTATTTTGTATTTATATGCCTCTCATATCTGCTGACCGTTTGTTAGCTATCACTTCTTTAGCTCATCTTATTTGAATCTGCCCTGGGATAGGTCGCCAAATGCCTAGTTTTTGGGCCAATTGTTCACATTCGAAGAAGGCATGACGTGCTTCGTCTATATTACTGCAGTACAGGCAGTTCTGGGTTTTAACCTTCCCAATTCTGTGGAGGTGTTTTCGGAAATAATCGTGTTCGCGTAAAGATTTCTATCGCTTCTGTTCCTCAGTCGAGTATTGCTTTTGCACTTCACAAAGAAGATATATCGGCGTGGCCTGCATCGGCTAAGATGGCTTCTGCTGAGCCCGCGCAGCGCTCTTTGCGCTTCTGTGTCTATCGAACAACAAAATCTATGAAATGAACTATAAGGTCGGGGTTTTCACAAATCGAGGAATTACGCTGAAAACTTAATGAATGATCTGTACATTCCGATGGGAGAACATTGACATTGCCACAACTTTTGCACTAAGTAATATTTTCTTCTTGAGGTAGTAAAAGTAATATTTGTTCAGTTAATCCTAACTTGAGGTTCATATATAAATGGTTGGGAAGAACGGTCGAACTCGTAGTGGCTTTTGCAAACGTGCTTTCATCAAGGGACTATAGAGCTTCAAACTTCCACATTGACGGTCAATTTATAATAATGTCAGATTAGATTTTCAGTTTTACGCACATTTGACGTACGCTTAGTAAAGGTTTTCTCAAAAGGTGATGATGACCATATCCTTTATATTGGAAAATAAAACCTGCAATGTCAATCTCATATTTTCAGCTGCCTTTATTTACTTTAAGATATTATAGCAAAGTTATTTGTTTTCGATATATGTATTTACATATATACATATGTACTTATAAATTATACAACTTTTCCATTTAATTGCATTTGGACACCCTAAACTCGTATAACCTAAATATTATTTCTCCCTAGTTGATAGTCAAAAGTACCCCACAAAATTCTTTTGACTCATATAACTTCATTCAGTTTGTTGAGTCGTTGCCTCTGCGTATGTTCCAATAATTACTTTGCCAATTATAGTTGCTGAAAGTTTTACCAATCAATTTTCATTCAAAATAACGGATCGATAACTTTTCCAATCAACCTAATTTGTATAAATCTCTCAATTTCAGACGCACTGTCGCACTCTAGTAGTTCCGATAGCAACAACAACAACAAAGCGTTAGCGAAAGCAAACATTTAAAATCTTGCGCTTAAAATAATAGTAAAGATTTGCTCGCATTACTGCATATTTATGTACATACATACAAGCATTCATATATTTGGCTAAGACGGGTTACAAAGTACTTCTGATTTTAGTTTATTCGCTGGTTTTGATATAAAATAACGCAACACGACAAACAGCTTAACTCGTTCAAACCTCAATAAATGCGTCTGCATTCAACTCAACGCACTAGAGACTGCCAAAAGACCTGCACTCAAACCCAGTAGACAAAACTAGCCTGTCAACTAGAGCTGCAAAAGTATCGATATTCGGCCTACTCTACATTTTCGATTTTTAAGAGGAAGGGTATCGATATATGGCGATATATATCGAATTTTTTTATAGTGAAAAGCACTTACTCAATTTAAAAGCAATATCAGGTATATATCAGACATTAATATAAATACAATATGTACTTGTATTTATATATGAAATATTGTCTTCATAACTTCGAAACGATCAGAAAACACATTCTGCAAAGTTATCCGCGATGGTAGCTTATACAGCGATACGAAGGTATATACAAAGCTGCAACACCCTTTGTCATCCACTATGGGCAAATTTCGAACGTCTGCGGTGACTAAACCCTGGTAGGGCGCTGTAAAAAGCCTTTTTACGTGATGGGGGATCTTCATATGTTTTTTTTTTTTTTTCATATAAAAATTTATCTTATTTGGCGAGCTATGTGAACCTAAATTTGTAGTTGTATGCAATCGTTCTAGATGGTGAAACAATTTGGACGTATTACCACTAGTTTTATAACATTTTTTGCAATAGTGGCATATTGCAAAAGTATTACTGATTTTGTCAAAATGGATCCAAATGCTTGACTTTGTACTTCGTAGCTTTTTGGCAATACTATTTTCGTCTTCCAACTCAATGATGTCTTCTGTTGCGTGTATATCTACATATATGAATACATGTATATATGTGTATATAATATTGTAACGAATTTACTTGCAAATCCTCTTATTTGCCCTTCTGCTAAGTTCGAATCACTAAACTGTTGAATAGGTAACTCCAATATTGAATAATGGAAAAAATGGCCTTTATTAAAGTACTTCACAATAACACTTATACTTTGCAACTTACTTACTTACTTAATTGGCGCTTAACCGTCTAAACGGTTATGGCCGTCCAACAAGGCGCGCCAGTCGCTCCTTCGCTCCGCCAACCGGCGCCAATTGGTCACACCAAGGGAGTTTAAATCGTTCCAACGGAGTGGGGACCGCCCTCTACCGCGACAGATTGCGCGCTTAATCAATAACTGCTTGATAGCTCAAATCAAACTGAATTCCAGCGCCTCTGCATTTGCTGCCTTTTATACTCTCTGATTTCAACGTTCGCATCTTCTAGGCGCTTCCATTTCCAGAATCTACTAGTTACCATCAGCTCTCCAATTTCTCAGCTGTAACTACAATTGCACGGTTTTATAGCTTCTCTCATTGCATACTTTCAGGAGTATCTCAGATATATGCATGTGTTTGTGCATTGATTCTCCGCTGCTCGCATACGTACATGGTACATATGTGTAGAAGCAAATATTGTTTCGTTTATGTAGATACATAATGATTGATCTATGGATGTGCATGATGTCACTGTTTAGCATCGGCTTAGAGATAGCAGCACACATTAGTTTTGCTAATATTCGTAACAATATGAAAAAAATAACGTACCTTTCACATTGAACTTTTGTAAGAGTTTTTTAATATTCATATCTACCAACTTGTTAGGTATTCATCTAAAATAAACAAAAATCTGACATGATGTATGTAATTTTATTTATTCATGTTTTATTTGTCTTACCAAAGTTTTAGACGCTGGTAATTCTGCCTCTAGAAAAAGGAATAAGAAATGGGAATACAGTACTCGATATTTAGAAAAAAACATCGATAATCGCACCATGAACTTAGTACTCGATATATCGATATTTATATCGATACTTTTGCAGCTCTACTGTCAACTGTTTCTTTGCATATAATACATCCATTCATTTATTTTTGCATTCCTTCTTACCGCTAATTGAGACCATTAATGCAGATCAAGTCTAGGTACCTACACCTGTTTATACAAATTAGTGCGGGTATCCCCCTTACTCTGCTGCCAAATTCGGATGCTGATTGGAATACTTAATGGGACGAAGCATCTTTTGTTTATTCGAGAAGAGCCATACATGTTTTTCTCGAACAGTTGAATGGCCATCTCACTGTTTTTGCAACATTTTCCAGATGTTTTCGACCGCTGTGGTCAAGAGGTCATTTGCTTGCTCAACCAACCCAATATTTCTTGTAGATGTTACTCGGAATCGGCATACAAATTATCGTTCCCCAATTTGTAGAAAAAGTTATTAAGCAGCACACCAAAAGATGATAAAGAAGCTCTCTCTTCGGAGATATGTATATTGCGCCAAACTATGATTTTTATTACTAGTTGCTGAATATACTAAATCCTATACAATCTGATTTTCAGTGTTGTAAATCATTTGTGACCAGCCGTTGTCTCAAACTTTAATTTTCAACTTTTCACGATTGGCGAAGTGCATTTTGTTTGTTGCTCGGAAAATACTTGCCTTTGAGTCGGACTCCCTTCAGCATTCACACATCCTTCATCGGTTTTTACAGCAATTGCAAAGAGTAAAATTTATTTAGTTTCTTGTGGCGAAGCTGGTGCACGGAGTAACTTTACACATCCCTGGTTCGTTCCCACTTGGAATATGCGGTCATTATCTGGAGACCGTACGATCAACAACAGGTTAATAGAATAGAACGGGTTCAACAAATTTTCTTAAAACACGAATTTCGATTCGAGGATCTGGTTCCATTATACCAGCTTGCTGTTAATTGACCTCTCTGTATATGAAAGGAACTATTCTCAATCTTTTTTTGTATTTTTAATGGTTTTAATGGCATAGTTTATTGCCAAATATTTCTGGAACGGATAAGCTTTAATCTACTTTAAAGAAGTCTGCGCAATTTCTTTCCTTTTTACGTTGATAGCTGCAGAACTAAATTCGTGAGTAATGCACAGATTTCGCGGGCCCTTATGGAGTTCACTGATTTAGTTTCCACTAAGTTAATTGATTTTTCCTTATCGAGATCATCTTTTGCGTTAATGATATATTCTCTTATTTGATAATTATATATTGTTGGCTTGTATCAGTCTGTAAGGTACTGTGTACTGTTGACTTAATATAAAATAAATATAAATAAATAAACATTAAGTCCTCCTTCTTCAAGCAGTGCAACTATGAATTGAGAGCACCCGTTAAGTACGCATATACTCAGAAAACCAAGATGAGCTTAAGGCGTTGACCATTTACGTCCTTTTAAGGCGTCTGTAACACTATTGAATAGAAGCGAGAAACATGACGTTCATCACACTCACTTGGGTACCTGGTCACAGAAATATTAACGGCAATGAAACTATCTGAGACCAATGCATCGTTAGATATCACTAAGAAAGTCACGATGCATCGACCACTTACATCAATAAGGAGAGACATACTTACCAATATTAAAAAAACCGTAATTCGAAATTTGTATTTTGTGATACCTCTAAAATCATCAAATAAACTTGTTCTGATTTTGAATTAATTTTTCATCCGTGATCGTGTAATTAAAATAAAAATATAAAAATTCTCCTAGGGTTTAGATTTTTCACGAATAGCCTTCTCGAACAGTTGCTTATTTATTCAAATTTTTGTAGTCATATTTTTCTTCTTGTTATATGCGTGTATATGTGTGTGTGATAACTTCTGCGCTTTTAGCTGTTGTTTACATGTATTTGTTATAACGTCTGAGCTCTTATGCGCTCTCACTATTGTGTATATGGCTGAGTAAAATGCGCCGTCATGGCGGAACCAATGAGGGGTGACTGCGGGAAATCAGCTGATTAGTACTCTTTTAATATGATTTAACACTTCAACTTCCGATTTTGTTATTCATACATCGATTTACAGAAACAAGGTACATGGATCTCTTATTTATTTTTGTAGGTATGTATGTCACCTTACCGCCACCTTGTATGGTTCAGCCATGTGTGCCGTTTTTGCTGCGAATATGTATCTCCTTTCTCTTTCTATTTATTTACTAGCAGCATAGTGATTATCGAAACTGCTAATGTTCGCCACAGTACTTTTTCACTTTCCCTTGGCTATGCTGAGATAGGCCATTCCATATCAGTGTCATGTGGTACGCATAATAGCATTTTTTTGTTGCGGTTATCATTCTTCTCGACTAATAATTTATTGTAAAAGGACGGTGGTATTGTCGCAGACTTTGGATTCATTTTTCGAACTAGTTTATTTTCATGCGCAAGTTCTTGTTGTACACCAAGCGCTCCCTACAGTTTATAAAATCTAATTTTTAAACACTTAGTTACTAGCATACTTAGGTATGTAAATATGTATGTACATGCGTGCAACTTAACCATATTCATCAGCAATTTTAACCACTTTTCGTTTATGGTGGTGGTAATTCCAGGAAATATTGTTGTTACTGTAAATCCCTGGTCATAATCCTAGCGTGAAAAGTTTCTTAGTTAAACGAAAAGCTTACCAAGCGTGGAAAACAAGCTTGCCAGATGTATAAACATGGAACATGTGTGAAGTGTTTTTAGAGTAAAAATGCATTTCGATATTTTACTGAGCTTTTTATAAAATCTGTTGAATAATTTCTATAAACTGTTTGACCTTTTGTTTCGCAATTCATGCTTGCTGTAACTAAAATAAGGTCAATGTCGCCTTCCTTTAAGCGTTTGGCGATTTGGCAAATCCCGGGTTTTTCAAGAAGCAACGTGATTCCAGACTGAATTATCAGTCGCAGTGATTTTTATGAGTGACTGTGACTGAAGAGCGATAGCAGAGCAAGTTTTTTGATTCACAATCGCGCTGACATGTTAAACAAATCATGAGTCGAGCAACAGCTCTCGCCACATCTGAACAATTACCAGCGACAATACGAAGCTACTTTCTCGTCGCATCTTAAATCACAGCGTTATTAGTTTATAGCTCAGGTAACTTTTAGAACGATAGCTGTGATCTGTGTTTGTCATTATTGATAAGCCGGGTTACGAAGGAGTTCTAGGTGCCGTCACGGAGATTTTTTCAAAGCTGTCGCTACAACAACAACAGAAATAACAGCCGCTTTGACAAAAATCAACAACGCATGGGTATATCTATACTTAATTTTTGTACAACTAACAGGTTTCTTTTGGCGGCCACCGTGGTGTGATGGTAGCGTGCTCCGCCTATCACACCGTATGCCCTGGGTTCAACTCCCGGGCAAAGCAACATCAAAATTTTAGAAATAAGATTTTTCAATTGGAAGAAAATTTTTCTAAGCGGGGTCGCCCCTCGGCAGTGTCTGGCAAGCGCTCCGATTGTATTTCTGCCATGAAAAGCTCTCAGTGAAAACTCATCTGCCTTGCAGATGCCGTTCGGAGTCGGCATAAAACATGTAGGTCCCGTCCGGCCAATTTGTAGGGAAAAATCAAGAGGAGCACGACGCAAATTGGAAGAGAAGCTCAGCCTTAGATCTCTTCGGAGGTTATCGCGCCTTACATTTATTTTTTTTATTTAACAGGTTTCTTTGAATAATTCAGGATATTATTTTATCTCAACTTAAAAGATGCTTAAATATTTCAGTATTGTACTTATTGAGTTTGATAAAAACATTAGAACGCGCATCAGTTAAATGTGTTAAACAAGTTTATTAAGTCCTCTGGTGAACTATTTGGTGGACAAAACATTTGTTCTTTGTTCCTGTTTTGAGAAATTGACAGCAGCAAAAAACTCAACTCGTTATAGTCAAACATTATAATGGACCCTTACGTTTTGGAATCAGTTCAGTGAGGTTCTGAACGGATTGTTCGACCTTAATTCCAACAACGAAAATTAAAAAGAAAGTGTACTCTATAGAAGTGCTACTAAACGAGCTTGACTGTAACCATCTGGAAGGAAAAATTTGCATTGAATCGATATACTATGTACATATGTTGATCCTAAGTACATTGACTTTGTGTTTCTACTACCTATTTGAGTCTCATCCGGGGATATATACATTGAGCTTTTTCGTATAAAAATGTACCTTCTAAAAGTTATTTAGTCTCTACATATTAATTAACCTCCTTAATTAAAATCTCATTGGATCAGGTTTCTCAATCCGTATGATATAAAATCTTGGTTGGTTGCTGTGCGCCCGAATACCAAAGATCAGAGTCCAAGTAGCGCACGGGGCAGGACTTTGATGCCCATTTCTGCTGGAACCAATTGCTTCAGATTTCGTATTTTTAGTCTGTACTCCGTTCGAAAAACTTGGAGCGGACAATGAACTTGCTGATATCTTTTACAGAGCATTTCGCTACTTCCTTAAGTTCCGGCAGTACATAACTCTCCATAGTTAGACACCTATCCTAGTTATAATTTAAATTTAGCTCTGGCAACTCTTTCTATACAAACAACTTTCCATTACATAGAAAGAATTTTATATGTAGCAAACTCACCTATGAAACTACTTCAAAGCTGAATCGTACACCAATCAACAGCAGCAATCTACCATTATACTCAACGAAGTCGTCCATTTGGCTGACAAGCTGACGAACCCCAATATACATTTATTGCAAAACTTTTCCAATTATTTTACCAATTTCCACTTTTAGCCCGAAAACCACTTCAGTGAACTTTCCACCCATTATTTTATCAACCATTTTAAGCTGGTTTCCTCTAAAGTGAAGAGTTTGCATGTATGTGTAAAGTACACCGCTAACTTAACACCCTTCGAACAATTGCTATGTAACGCCCTCTTTCGATCTCGTCACATCAAACCTGCACTCGTCTCAAGCAAGTAAACTTCAATTAGTGCAAGAAACACACACAACAGTCGCATCAATCAAGCGGAAACAAACAACGGTATATTCGTATGCAATGTACGAAAGCAGTATGAGGCGGTTGAAATTGTTTGCTAACAGAACTTGAGCCAATAACGCATCATTAGATAAAGAAAAAAAACTTGCATACTGTAAAAACAAAAAAAAATTTTAAAGAAAAATGCAGCTCAAAAGATTAGCTTAGTAACACAAAACTAACAATACATAAGCATACATACATACATGCACAAGACACGCTTCCTGCATCCATGACGGCGCATATAATCCTGCGGCTAAAAACCAATAAGTCAATCCAACTGTGTTGTGTGTGTGTGTGTGTGTGTTATAGCTCCCTTACAAACAGCTATAATAACATTTACAACGAAAGCAATAACTCAAAAGTAATAGTCAACAATAAGATTAAGAGTCACGAATCAATTTTTAAATGCTTGCAGCCAAAGACCCTTTTTGCCGCAGCCCTTTTTATACTCAGTTGAGCAGAGCTCACAGAGTATATTAAGTTTGATTGGATAACGGTTGGTTGTACATATATAAAGGAATGGAGATAGATATAGACTTCCATATATCAAAATAATCAGGATCGAAAAAAAATTTGATTGAGCCATGTCCGTCCGTCCGTCCGTCCGTCCGTCCGTCCGTTAACGCGATAACTTGAGTAAATTTTGAGGTATCTTGATGAAATTTGGTATGTAGGTTCCTGAGCACTCATCTCAGATCGCTATTTAAAATGAACGATATCGGACTATAACCACGCCCACTTTTTCGATATCTACAATTTAGAAAAACCGAAAAAGTGCGACAATTCATTACAGAAGACAGCTAAAGCGACAAAACTTGGTAGATGAGTTGAACTTATGACGCAGAATAGAAAACTAGTAAAATTTTGGACAATGGGCGTGGCACCGCCCACTTTTAAAAGAAGGTAATTTAAAAATTTTGCAAGCTGTAATTTGGCAGTCGTTGAAGATATCATGATGAAGTTTGGCAGGAACGTTACTCCTATTACTATATGTACGCTTAATAAAAATTACCAAAAACGGAGAATCCTTTTGAAATTTGGTAGGGGCATAGATTTTATGACGTTACCTGTGTTCTGTGAAAATGGGCGAAATCGGTTGATGCCACGCCCAGTTTTTATACACAGTCATCCGTCTGTCCTTCCGCATGGCCGTTAACACGATAACTTGAGCAAAAATCGACATATCTTTAATGAACTTAGTTCACGTGCTTACTTGAACTCACTTTATCTTGGTATGAAAAATGAACGAAATCCGACTATGACCACGCCCACTTTTTCGATATCGAAAATTACGAAAAATTAAAAAAATGCCATAATTCTATACAAAATAAGAAAAAAGGGATGAAACATGGTGAGGTAATTGGATTGTTTTATTGACGCGAAATATAACTTTAGAAAAAACTTCATAAAATGGTTGTGACACCTACCATATTAAGCAGAGGAACATGAAAAGTTCTGCAGGGCGAAATAAAAAACCCTTAAAATTTTGGCAGGTATTACATATATAAATAAATTAGCGGTATCCAACAGATGATGTTCTGGGTCACCCTGGTCCACATTTTGGTCGATATCTGGAAAACGCCTTCACACCACTCCCTTTTAAAACTCTTATTAATACCTTTAATTTGATACCCATATGGTACAAACTCATTCTAGAGGCACCCCTGGTCCACCTTTATGGCGATATCTCGAAAAGGCGTCCACCTATAGAACTAAGGCCCACTCCCTTTTAAAATACTCATTAATACCTTTAATTTGATACCCATATCATACAAACACATTCTAGATTCACCCCTGGTCCACCTTTATGGCGATATTTCGAAAATGCGACCACCTATAGAACTAAGGCCCACTCCCTTTTAAAATACTCATTAACTCCTTTCGTTTGATACCCATATTGTACAAACAAATTCTAGGGTCGCCCCTGCTCCACCTTTATGGCGATATCTCGAAACGGCGTCCATCTATCGAACTAAGGATTACTCCCTTTTAAAATACTCATTAATACCTTTAATTTGATTCCCATATCGTACAAACGCATTCTAGAGTCAACCCTGATCCGCCTTTATGGCTATATCCCTAAATGGCGTCCACCTATAGAACTATGGCCCACTCCCTCATAAAATACTCTCTAATGCCTTTCATTTGATACACATGTCATACAACCACATTCCAGGGTTTCCCTCGGTTCATTTTCCTACATGGTTATTTTCCCTTATGTTTTCACCATAGCTCTCAACTGAGTATGTAATATTCGGTTACACCCGAACTTAACCTTTCTTACTTGTTTAGTTAAAATTTGATATTATTTGCACAACCTTTTCTTTAATTGTTTAGCCATTTTCGAGATTCGAATGTTTATTTGTGCATCTGGAGTTTTATTTTTAATTTTATCGCTTGTTCTTTTCGATTGCTTGAGGGCCAAAACACATGGCGCTCAATCATGGAAAATGAGTACACGAGCAAGTCGGTCGCAGCCAGCCATTTAATTTTTAGACACTAAGCTTATTTGAAATAAGTTAATGAAATTGAGTAAATAAATAAATGTAAATAATAAAGTGAGAAGGGCTTGCAGACATACAGACGTTAAGCAAGTACATGTAAGATATACATAAATGATATTGTTGGACTGCATGCTGGGTTGGGTCGATTTGTATATCGCGCCATCGATTTTTCGATAGGATTTGGGCTCAGGAAAAAAAGTTCTACTGCTCATACCCAAAAAAATAAATTTCGCATCTGCGCAAAAAAGGCGATTTTTCGACCAAAATTCTTCTAAACCTCCATACAAGAAATTTTTTCTTTTTTCAAAAAACTGCATTTACCAATTTTGCATTTGCCAATTGACACAAAAAAAATACATAAAAAAATGAGTTGGAGCCTTGAAAATGCAAAAAATGCTTAAAAATCGATGAAATTTCACAGGCCCGAAAATTATTTTTACTTATCGTTAGCTTAATGTGAAAATGTGCTAAGTAAACTTTTACGAATTTTACAGGAGACGAAAAAAATTAATAACTTTTGAAATAACCTTCTTTTTTCAAAACTGTGAATGAGGACACCTTAATTGCAATGCTTTTGAGAGTAGAAGCTTTGAAAAAGATAAATAAAAATTATGTATGCCAACCCAGCAGCTATTTTATGACTTAGCACAATTTCCGCACTCAAAACAAATTTTTTCTCCTCACTTAGCACTTTTTACTCAATATGTTTTCCCATGACTCCTCACCTTTAATGATTGAAATAAAACACTAAAACTATATATTTCACAAACTTTTATCTGTCAAACTATTTCTAACGGTTCTGATCTGCACTCTTTGGCCGGATGGTGCGCAGAAAATAATTTATATTTAAATTCAAACAAATGCTGGGTTGTGTCTTATTCCAAAAAAGACAACTGCCACATACTTTATCTACAAACTAAATACTAAATCTCTTAATCGTTGTCAAGAGAGTAAAGGCTTGAGTATACATTTTAACTCCAAACTCTCTTTTTCTAGTACCATTGACTTCGTTGTTTCAAAATTTTTTGTAATGGTTGGGTTCAGTAGACGTAACACCAGGGACTTTAAGGAGCCTATGACGTTGAAGGCACTTTATATATCCTTGGTCAGAAGGCGTCTTGAATATTGCTCAATAATATGAAATCCTTTCTATGAATATATCTCCTATAAAATTGAGAGAGTTTAAAATTTTTTTACAAAAATTGCTTTACGACGGCCTCCCATCATGTACCAGCAGGTGCAAATTGCTTGGTCTTCAGGCTTTGCATGACAGAAAAACTTGAATCTCACTCATGCTTGCCTATAACGTAATAAACGTTAGCACGAATTGCTCTGATTTATTTAATTTGTACATTCCATATATTCCAATGCGTGATCTTCGGCACAAAATATTATTTATCTAAATAACTAATAAAACGAATTATGCTATGAATGAACCTATAACTAGAACTATACATCTAGCAAATCGATTCAGTAGTGTTCTTAATTTTAATAGTAGCTTATATAAGTTTAAGCTTGATTTGTTTTCTGGTTTAACTAGTCTGTAACAAAGCATGTAGTTATCGACATGTAAGAATTGAAGTAGATTATGGCCAGCGCAAAGCATTTGACAAACACCACAGGCATGTCTCAATTGGTTGAATCCAATTTCAAGGGGTTGTGTAGGCAACCCTCTCAAGGGGTTCCTAGCGCAATATATAGCTTCTCCAACCCAATTGCCAACCTCACCTACCCGTGGCGAATTCTGTTTCATTGAAAGCCGAGGCTCTGGCGACCCCAAGTTCCTCATGGAACTAGGGTGTGGGAAGGATGGCCTAGAAGGTTTAATTACTTATACTTATACTTTTTTTTTTTTTGCGGGGAGGCTGAAAAATGCCTAATGCACCATAATTGCTGCAACGTGTGGCCACTGCTTCGCATGCGCATTTCTCTGCGCTCCCTCTCAGCAACCATCAGGCACGTCATTACCATAAATGCCATTTTGCTCACTGCAGTCCAGCACTCTTTCCTGTTGCACATATGCGATACTAAATTTCTCGTAGTTGGTTCCTTCCAAAGACTCTATGCACGCTGAGTCTTTCTTCGTGGAAACGGGGGCAGTGGAACATGACGTGTTCTGCATTTTCTAACTCCGTGGTGCACACTGGGCAATGAGGATCTTCCTCTATCCTACGCTTCCATAAATACTCTTTGAAACAACTTATACTTATACTTATACTTATACTTATGTTTATACTTATACTTATACTTATACTTATACTTATATTTATACTTATACTTATACTTATATTTATACTTATACTTGTACTTATACTTATACTTATACGTATACTTATACTTATACTTATACTTAAACTTATACTTATACTTATACTTATACTTATACTTATACTTATACTTAAACTTATACTTATACTTATACTTATACTTATATTTATACTTATACTTATACTAATACTTATACTTATACTTATACTAATACTTATACTTATATTTATACTTATACTTATATATGAGAGCTTGTACTTAAGATATCTATCTATGTATGTGGCGGCCGCCGTGCTGTGATGATCGATTCGTTGATTTCAAGAAAAAACCTTTTTCCGTCCATAGGTTGCTAATTTTGTACAGAAAGCTGAAATATCAAAAGTGATAGGTCGCTGATGCCTGTTTAGTGAAACATAAGACACTGCTTAAAGCCAAGACTCACTCCGGAATTGCGGCGTGCTCGTTTTTATTTGTTCCAACCAATTGTCGTGTTTCTGAATATTTTATACCGACTCCGAATGGCAGCTGCAATCAGGTGAATTTTCGCTGAGAAGCTTTTCAAGGCAGAAGTACATAAGGAGTGTTTTTCAAACCACTGCCGAAACGCGACCCCTCTAACTCCTTCTAATGGAAAACACCATTTTCTCAAGATTTTGAAGTTACTTTGTCCTTTGCCGGATACAGATCCAGTACGCTCCGGTAACACAGCACTATTAAGGTGCGGGCCCAACCGTCTCGGGAACGATTTGTATGGCCACATTAAACCTTCAGGCCATCCCTCCTTTCCCACCCCCAAGTTCCATGAGGAGCTCGGGGTCACCAGAGAATCGTCTGTTAGTGAAACGGGATTCGCCGCTCGAATGTGAGGTTAACAATTGGGTTGGATAAGCTATATATTGCGCTACATAACCCCTTGATTCCCGTATACAACCCCTTGAATCCCTTTTGTCTTCCTCTTTCACAACATTTCCCTCCCAGTCACATTTCTTTATGCATTTTTTCTGCCGCATTGTAATGATTTGGTTTTCGGCCCTTAATTTCTTCTTGTCTGTGGAGTCTATTTGCTTTTCCTGGATAAAGTTACGATAACGAGTTATCTCGCTGGATTCTGACATCCCAAAGCAATGCATTTCTAACACGAAAAAGCCATAAAGAAATTAGTGAGCAATCGTCCTCAACTTGCCTTTCATTGCAGAAGACCTCTGAAAAAGAAAGGACAAGCAACTTATTACACAAAGATTTCAAAGCCATTTTCAAATTAGAAATTGGTGAGCTCCTACTTTGGGATACCTTAATCATGCTCCTGGAATTAACGGGCGTGAAGCTGGGGGCACATGCCAATGTTACTGTTGTCATTATATTGTTGTTGTAGCGATAAGGACACTCGCCGAAGGCCGTGGAGAGTGTTCTCGATGTTGATAGTCCTTTGCCGGATGCAGATTCGGTACGTTCTGGTAACAAGCACCAATAAGGTACCAGCCCGACCATCTCGGGAAAGATTTAGTATGACCACTTGAAACCTTCTTGGCCATACCGTCCCCCACCCCCTAGACAAAGGAGGAGCTTGGGGTCGCCAGAGCCTCGTCTGTTAAAAAAACAAGTTTCGCCACGGGTAGGTGAGGTTGACAATTATGTTGGAGAAGCTATATATTGCGCAGGCCATCCCTTGAATCAAATTGGTATTTTAATCGCATTTTATGAGAGGCATACCTTCCGCGGGATTATTCTAAGCTATCTAACCCCGGGGGTATGGATCGTTAGAATCAAGAGACTAGGTGTAAGTTCCTTCTTTGCTCAAAGGTAAAAGGCATGACGCGAACAAATTGCTGCCGATTAAAAACCCTGTGGCCTTACTCCTTTGTAGCCACGTCACTTTTGACAGGCTCTTCTTCGAGGAAGGATGATCAGCTCATTTGGGACGATCCTTGAAGCATCAGTGGTTTTTTTTTTTTGCAATATTTGCGGACGTTTATGTGGCCACGCTGACAGTTAGGGAATAAAAAAAACGGCTCTGCCAGTGTTTGGCGAATGAATGAAATCGCTCCAGCCTAGAATGTAGAAGTAGGTGGTTAAGTTCAAGTTAGTGCCTCAAGTAATTGCCAAAACGGAACAGAAGTAAATGTAATGCATTGTTCATATGTTTTATCCTCTTATATTCAAAACTATCCCCTATAATAAAATTATTTTAAGTTGATAACAAGTCTCCTTAATACAGCAACCTCCAGATTGAATTAGTGCAATCTATTAAATTATTTTCCATGCAAAAAATTCTTAAGGCCAAAGTGTGATTATCTAGTTTGGCATTGAAAAAAAAAAAAAAAACTGAAATGACTCAAACAACTCAACGTAATAAATAATATGGCAAGGGGGTTGGTAAGCAACGTTAGTTTTTCACATATAAAATGAGCATTCCAACAAAGGAAAAAAAGGTTTTGTACAACACGCTCGCCTTTTATAATTTTTCTTACATAAGTATGTACGTAGGTTGAATTGCTCATTTTATTTTATTCGCATTCGGAATTGTGCAGACATACAGACATAAACGTGTAATTGTACACCTACATTTGTATGCTTTTCTATTCTTTCATTTGGCTGCTAATTAAAATATTAAATTAGCGTTACATAGCAAGCGATGCGTGCTGTTACGCCTAAGTGCAGGCAACTAAAAGTGACATAAAGCTATGCACAGACACCACACCTTCAAACATACTTACGCAAACTACATAGCTTTACTCTGACCAAGCGCAAACAAGCGCTCGCAAAACATTCAAACAAAGGCGAAAGAATAACGCCAAGGATACAATTCTCAGCGTAACTCAATTAAATTGCGAAAAATATTTGTAGTGGTTTGTGTAAAATTATATTAAGTAAATTAGCATGTGTGGGCGTGAACAGAAGCATACATACATATGTTAACCTAGAAAAAATGGTGTAAGCAATTAGGAGAAATGAGGGCGACGTTCTAAGCGCTGCTTGCTGCAACTGAAATCATCACCAGACGAGTCGTTTGTCTAAGCTTTCGTTCACAATCCAAAATGATGCCCAGAATAAGTTCTCGAGTTAGCTTCAAAATCCATCTTTAAATTTACATATATGTGATTTCGCGTTCCCAATAGTCTGCGAACTCTCATTCGGGCATTTCGTTTTTAAGTTGGACTTCAGCTTCGCATTTAACTTCTCTTCAACATCATAAGCATCATGAATTCCCACCTTATCATCATCATAATTGTTTCTGATTTTATTCTTCCTTCATCTTTTACATCTTCTATTTGACTTTTTCCTAATATGCCCCACCTTTCCTTTTATGTGGGTTTTCCTTCCTTTAGACGTTGCTTTCTCTTTGACGCTTCTGGTTTTTTACCTTTTCTTTTGCTTCTAACAGTCCCATTCTCTTTGACCTCTATTACAACTTTCTTTATCCTTTTCAATTTCTCTTTCCTCCTTTTTCCATTCCCTTCACTTTTGCCTTTCTCCTCTCCTTAAAGTTGCAACTATCCGCTCTTGTTATCTTTGAGTTAAATCATACTATCGGCATCTTTAAATACACTATTCTAATATCTCTTCCTTTACCTTTTGCCTTATTTTACCCTTCCAATTTCCCTTTCCCTTTTCTTTCTCATTTATTTGCCTTTCGCATGGTGTTGTTGTTGTTGTGGCGGTAAGGAAGGCCTTGGGGAGTGTTATCGATGCTGATTGTCTAAGCACCCCTAAAACACCAGCCCGACCATTTCGGAAATGATTTGATGTGACCACATGAAATCTACTGGGCCACATGGCCCTCCCACAACCATGAGGAACTTGGGGCCGCCAGATCCGCGGCTGTTAAAGAAACAGGATTCGCCACAGGTAGGTGAGGTTGAGTTGGAGAAGCTATATATTGCGCTGGTAACCCCTTGAGGGGTATACACGCATACTTGCCGCGGGTATATTCCTAGCCCCTTAACCCGCTGGCGGTCTGTTGTAAAGGTTGACCACACCCCTCTGTTGTGGTAATCTAAATGTTTCTAAAGAATTCTGATTACAGCTTAAAACGCTGGTAAGTGGAAAATCACAAAACAAGACGGTTTACAAAATGGATTCGAAATGTTTCTAATTAGTTTTTGTATCTTCTTAGAGGTCCAATTATACAGGCTTAGAATATAACCGCGGCAGGTATGCCTGTCGTAAGATGTGACTAAAATACCAAATTGATTCAAGGGTTTGCCAGCGCAATATATAGCTTCTCCAACCCAATTTTCAACCTCACCTACCTGTGGCGAATTCTGTTTCTTTAACAGCCGCGTTTCTGGCGACATGCGGTCATACTAAATCGTTCCCGAAATGGTCGGGCTAGTCCCTTAATGGTAACATCGATAACACTCCCCAATGTCTTCGGGGTCGACGAAAAAAATGATACTAATGTGAACGAGCAAAGGATACATACATACATACGAATGTGCAGATCATTGTGAATTCATACAAGTGGCGAATGTTTGAAAAAACAGGAGTTCCGTGCTCGGTTTTCTCTTACCGTAAGGAAAAATGTGTTTTATTTAGTTTTGGCTCATTGCTTGCATACTTTCCGCTATTGATGACATAAATACAGAAATCTATGGTATAGCATAACGAGTATTACGTGCATCTACACTGCTAAGATATTTGGGTAAAGACGTTGTAGGCCTTATTATGAAACGAGATCGTCCTTATATAAGGGACAATGGAAATGTGTGTGTGTAAAATAAACATAACTACGTGTGTTTTGACTGTTTGCTATGCAGTTTAGCTATGGGTGTATTCATTTAATTATTCCATAATTAGCATACAAAAATATTTAACAGATGGTGAAGTGTTTTACAGCCCAAGGTACATTTTTGATGGTGTAAGTGGTGGCTTGCCAGCGCGCATCGGTAAAATGAGAAGTGGTGCGTAAACATTTAATTGAATTGAACAGGTATGGCTTGAGCAATCTCTCTCCCTAACTCTTAAGGTTCCCAAACATATGTGTGCAAATATCTACGAAGTATTTGTGTGTGCACCTTAATTTTATTTGTTGATTCGTATGCTGGTCGATAAAGTCTGCTAAGCTCTAACGCTTGCGGCTTTGTAGAGGTAAAAAGTAAATACGCTTAGTTTGTTTGAAATAAATGTCTTCAAACGTTCATGCAAATAAAAGGATGCTTACGCACATACATTTCTCCAAATGTGCTCACATAAGTACAATAAGACAGCTGATGCCCGTGGTATTATAAATCACAAGAAGTTGTAGGAAAGGTGACTTCAATTGTTGCTGCTGCTAATGGGTTAATGTTTTCGTGTACTTGTTTACTTTACACTCAGCAAAGATTGCAGACATTATCAGAAAGATGAGCTTTTTCTTAACACATACGAGTAAGGAAATCTAATCTTGTGTAAATCCGAATATAAAATACCTACTTAGTTGTAATATTTGTCAAAATATATGAGTAACTAACCAGCAGCGAAAAGTCACGCAAGGGGGGATAGCTCTGCGCCAGATCGGAACTACATAGATGTTTCGAAGACACCAGCCTTATCAAGCAGATTCCGTTTTGAGTGTTGGGGTTCCATCTTGTTAGATTCCGGTCTGTTGCACCCTCCCAGCAGCTGCCATGACAGAATACACAATTTTTGTCCAAAATTTTTTTTAAAGTACAACTATTTTTTCTCTTTTAGTTTATGCATGTTCATATTGTTATACTAAGCTTAAATAAATCAAGATATAAACTTAGAAATACTGAAATGTTCAGGATTGAAAAGGAATTGACAAAGCTATATCCTTTTCCTGTCTTCACAAAATCGGAAAATGTTGATATCTTAAAACTTATATATATATTGTTCTGGACCATTCACAAATGTTCAGTATAAAAAATGCTCTTTATTACTACCGCTACCATGGTTGTATATCTTCATAATTTAATATATTCTCGTACTTCATTTATAGCGATTGAAATCAAACTGAATCACCATCGTTTGGATTGAGATTCAGAAGGGCAAGTGGTGAATCAGTGTTTGCTTGTACTTCAAGCAGTTAATATCTCACGCGCAAATTCTATGCTCAAATTTTGTTTGTGCCGAATATTAACAGTTTCGATACGCAACTATGCCGCTAGTAAATGAATGTACAACAGCAACGCAAGCAGCCACAAATACATGTAAACAGCAAAGCTAAGAGCGAAGAGAATATTTCACACACATGTAGTCAACAGCTAAGAGATAAATTTCGGCTGGAAATAATCTTTTTATTCAAATTATTTAAAAAATATATTAGACGAATTTGATGCAATTTCTCTGCTAAAAAATTGTTTATATCAATTCCGTTTTAATACCTTGAACATTTATTTTTATAAAATATTTAAAATGGGCTTTTTTTAACCAAGGATTTCCCAATGAGCCACATAACTCTAATAAGAATTGCCACATCTTAACGTCTACATATCTTATTTCCCTTATAACAAGGAGATTTTTTTCTGCTGATACTTAGCAAAATCGATTGGCAACCACGCCCACTTTTAAGAAAGTAAAAAAATGGCTCAGTAAGGTTTCAAAAACAATATTTCACAAACTTAGCATTTGAGCTTCGTAGAACGGATAAGTTAGATAAGCTAGGCTCAAACATGTCCTTTGTAGGTAAGGTTCACAGCTGAGTGTAAAAGTTTGGCTATATCCCAAATTAGATTTTCTAACTTATTTTGTGATATGTTCATTTTTACGCATCTATGTAAACCGATACTTAATTCAAACATAAACATGTACGTATGTACGTAAATATGCCAACAATATTAACTCAGTCTGCTGAAAATGCAACCCAACTAATGAGTTTTCTTGACTCTGTGATTTCCCGCAGCTGTTCACTGGGTGGCTAAGTGGCATGGATGCGTGCAACTATGCATTTTAACACCTTCGCCATCATTAGCTGTCACCTCACTGATCGCGTTTGTTTGTTTGTTTGATATTCAAACAAGCAAAATAAATATGAATCCCCCGAAAAGCCGTATAACACGGGATAGATACTTAAAGATTTGCTTGACACTATGAAAAAGTTGTTTGTTGTTGCAACCGATTTCTGTAGGTAAGCAAGAAGATGTTTCCGTTTTATGAGTTGTAACAACTGCAGTACCACCGTTTTTTATTAGCACTTTATTTTAGGTAGAAAATAAAGAAAAACTCGCAGCCATGCACGAAATACTCACATTGTGGGTGTCTTTTGTGGAATTTGTTGCTGATTTTGCTCTTAGCTGTCACGTCAAATTTCCAATGTTGCTGTCTACCAGTGCCATTTATGATAGTGCCAATAATGTTACACGCAGGTAATGTTGGTGATGTATGTGCTGCTGTTATTGACATTGATGTCGTATGAGGTGATGATGACAGGAAGTGCTGTTATTGCTTTCACTGCTACTTGCTTCTTGGTTTATATTTGTGAAGTGCTATGCTATGTTATGTTTAATATTGTCACGGATATTAGCATCACTAAGCTATACTATCACTAAGGCGATGCTAAGGCCATGCCAAGCAGTATTTACGTCAATAATCAAATCATGTATACACATATATAAGGCAGCCGAAAGAGATGTCACACACAGATGCATTTACTTATACGCCTATGTGTACTCGAGAGACTGTAAACTACAAACATTCACATCAATAATTCAATCATTATGTATCTACATAAACGAATAAATAATTGCGTCTACACATATGTACCATGTACGAATACGAGCAGCGAAGATTCAATGCACAAACACATGCATATATCTGAGATACTCCTGAAAGTATGCAATGAGAGAAGCTATAAAATCGTGCAATTGTAGTTACAGCTGAGAAATTGGAGAGCTGATGGCAACTAGTAGATTCTGGAAATGGAAGCGCCTAGAAGATGCGAACGTTGAAATCAGAGAGTTTAAAAGGCAACAGATGTAGAGGCGCTGAAATTCAATTTGAATTGAGCTATCAATCAGTTTGATTAGGCACGCGATCTGGCGGCCAATAGTAGAGTTTCATTTGAGTTATCAATCAGTTTGGTTATTAAGCCAGCGAGTAGCAAAGTATAAGTGTTATTGTGAAGTACTTTAATAAAAGCCATTTTTCCATTATTCAATATTGGAGTTATTTATTCAACAGTTTAGTGATTCGAACTTAGCAGAGGATTGCAAATAAGAGGATTTGCAGCAAATTCGTTACAATATATATTATATACTCGTTTGTTATGTTATGTGAGCTCATGTCATGCTGTATTATTTCGCATTGCGTTCGACTTAGATTAGTAAGTGATGATGCCAAGTTTAAATTGAAAGCAAAGTTTCAAGAAAGTTTGGCTATATTGCAGCACGGAAGTGTTCGGAAAGAGTTTTACCAGGTAACCACCTATTTGAGTTTTCTTTACAATGAATATAACAATTTGGGTGGTTAATACAGAAGGTATGCATCTGAGGGCGTATTTTAACAAAAATAATATTAAAGCCGATACCGGAACCGAATCGAAATCGGAATTGAAACCGGAACCAAAGCCGTAAAGGAAACCTGAACCGAAACCGAACCGATATATGAACCAGAGCCGAGGCCCGAACCGAAACCAAACTGAAGCGGAACAAATTATAGAATCGAAATAAAAACCCGACTGGAACCGTAAGTGAATACGAAACCGAAACTGGAACTTGACCAGAACTCGAAACAAGACCGGAATAGGAACCTAAACCAGACAAAAACGGTATATGGTGCTGAAACTAAATCTAGATCCGAAAAAGGACGCAAAACTGAAACAGGAACTGAGTACGGCAGTAAATCTGGAATGAAACCGGCACCGAATACAAATCTGAAACTGGAACTGGAATCGAAACCGAAGGTGAAACCGATTGCCAGCAAGAAATGAGGACGAGGCGGAATCTTAATCGAAAAAGACGTGAAATAGAACCAAAATAAGAACCGAAACCAGAGTCGAAAAGAGATAGTTAGCCATGAACCAAAACGGAGGCAAAACTGGAACTGTGATCAAAATTTGAACCGAAACTGACACTGGAAATGAACACCAAAATCGAAACCGGTACCGGAACTGACTACCCGAGTAGAAATGAGAATAGAGATCTCAGTCGGGCGAAAAGTGCAGTGCTCTCAAGTTGAACAATGAAATCAGGCTAATATCGTTCGTAATAACTTCATGAGACTGTTCTCCAAAATATGGGCTTCTCTATTGTCACCTCCAGAAAAGAGGCTCATCATCACCAAATGTAGAAATGCATCTTCCTGTAGCCGGGATGTGAACGTCGCTAAAGCTTAACTTTACCGCTTTTTGACGAATTTAGCGATTTCAGTGAAGGAAAGTCTCCTAAACAGTGTATTCTGCTAAAATTGGTGATTCTGAAGCAGTTGCCATTGATTAAAAACTCCTAAAAGTCTGAAAAAGTTGTAGGTCCCGTCCCATCAATTAGTGAAACAAATTAAGGAGAGCACAACGCGAATTGGAGAGATGCTCGGCCTAAATCTCTTTGGAGGTAAATCGCGCCAAGTATTTTTTTTTTCTTTCCGGGAATATAAAAATCGACCTTTTCTAAAAAATCTTTATGGTGCGATTTGCTTGAATTTGATAGTTGCTTATTTACTTCTATAATAGCCGTGTTTTTTAACACGCGCGTATACGTTTCGTTTGCGCGTGTTAAAAAACGCCTATCTTCGCTTAGATAATGCTTAGGAGACCCATCTAGCGGCTGTGGTAAAACAACTAGCTACAGCAACAGGGTGTACCGAAAAGCGGAGACGCAACGCTCTGATGGCCATAGGGTATAACATATAGCTGAATCAGTTGCGATGAATTGTGGACACACATATAATACATAGAATTAGTGTACAGGGTGAAACAAAGACACATATTTCAGTTACATCTGAGTATAATGCGTATTGAAATTTAGTAGGACAAAATTTATGCGCAGCAATTTCAGAGGTGTATTTATAGTTTGTCTCTTAGCAGTCAATATAAAGTTTAAGCGTAAACGGATATACGCGTGTTAAAAAACACGGCTAATATCTCTGTCTCTTCTATGAATTTGTGTGTAGATGTGTGTGTCATATCGTCTACGCTCTAAGCTGCTGTATACATGTGTGCGTAGCCATTTGAAGTCTCATCTGCTTGCACTGCTGTTGTGGCTAATATTGATTAAAATAGTAGATAATCATTGTCGCCGGCACTACTATTAAATCAAACAATGTTACTATTTTGAAATTGTCCCCATTCTCTCAAAGCTATCCCACAAAAGAACTCTCCCGATCATATTTATGCATAACTCTTAAAATGTTAAGTATGCGCTTGAGATTTTTGAACAATGGAGCACAAATTAAGGTGCTGAAATTTATGATCTTATAAATTTGGTAATTGGATACACCTGCTGATTTTTATAGATTTTGTGGACTCTAGCGATATAAGCTATAAAATGTCACAAGCTCTCCGCCGCTTTCCTCTTCTCTAGTAACAGTAACAATAGTTAATTTCAAATTTAAGTGAGGGAGTAGCTGCTTTATGCCAATATTTGCTAACTTTATGCTTCAATAAAAACCGAGGTACTTATTTCTACACATGAAGAAATGGCTTTTTCTGTGTGCGTACAGATTCGGCGAAGCCTTAAACAAAATTACATGAAAAGTTAAACAGTACTGGTATGTTTTGCTTTCTCAATTCTTGTTAAGCCACAAATAAGGAATTTGAGTAACACGAGTTTGTGTCATAAAATTTGGAGCTACAAAGAAGTTTTAAATCAGCTAATGCCTAAACTTGGCTACCACTTGGCTACGCAGAGAATGTTCAAATTGCAGACGTTGGATTTTTTAATATATTTTTTATAGTCTCTTTTTAATGGTCAATGTAAAGTTGTTTTAGAAATGAATATCTTGCAAGTAAGAAAAGCAAACAAAATAATAAAATTTAATTGTTAGCAGTTACATTTTTTAGATTTGTGCATATATGTATGTATGTATGTATATCTAAGTGTATGCCGACTTCGTTTCGCATTTTCTATGTTGCCGCGCTCCTAAAAATACCCCCCTTGCAGAACTCGTTCTTAACTGGTTTCGTCGTAGATAGTTCCAGTTAATTTAAATATACTATTACTCAGAATTAAACATTGTTGGTACAAGTTTGGCAAACAAGTGTCCCACTGTACATCCGATTAGCACCAGGACGGTGGTATTCAATAAATCTGTAGTGCGAAACGGTCACTTTGCAAGGCTGTGTCCAATTTTTTGCGGGGTATAATTGGTATAACTGTATAATCTCACTAATGATAAGACAGCCTTCTTTATGGATATATTTAATATATTACAAAAGCAGCTTGCCACATAATAACCTTAAACACAAAATATTCTCTATTAGCATAAGGAAGAGAGATATTGATACAAATAAAAACAATAGACGCCTCGATTTTAGAATTTTAAAGTTTCGTTGAATAAGAGTTTTTTTAATTGCTTGTAAAATTTTAAATTGCTGTATTTTTGCAAAATTTGTTTCATGATAACCTTCATTACAGTAATAATAGAGACAGTTATTTGACTAGATTAGGTAAGGTTGAATGGCAGGTCCGTAAAGACCTCACATAGACTGAATAAGTTTATAGTGTTACCAGAAGTTTGTTCAAAGACCTAACTGAACAAGTAAGGAAGGCTAAGTACGGGTGTAACCGAACATTACATACTCAGCTGATAGCTTTGGAGACAAAATAAGGGAAAATCAGCATTTAGCAAAATGAACCGAGGGAAACCCTGGAATGTGTTTGTATGACATGGATTTCAAATGGAAGGTATTAAAGAGTATTTTAAAAGGGATATCGCCAGAAAGGTGGACTAGGGGTGACTCTAGAATGCGTTTGTACGATATGGGTGTCAAACGAAAGGAGTTAATGATTATTTAAAAGGGAGTGGGCCTTAGTTGTATATGTGAAGGCGTTTTCCAAATATCGACCAAAATGTGAACCAGGGTGACCCAAAACATCATCTGTCGGGTATTTATTTATGTAAGACCACGAACAGTATTCCTGCAAGGGCTTTTGATTTCGCCCTGCAGAACTTTTTCAGTTCCTTCTACTTAATATGGTAGGTGTCACACCCATTTTACAAATTTTTTTCTAAAGTTATATTTTGCGTTAATAAACCAATCCAATTACCACGTTTCATCTCTTTTTCCATATTTGATATAGAATTATAGCATTTTTTTCATTTTCTCGTAATTCTCGATATCGAAAAATTGGGCGTGGTCACAGTCGGATTTCGGCCATTTTTTATACCAAATTAAAGTGAGTTCAGATAATTACGTGAACTAAGTTTAGTAAAGATATATCGATTTTTGCTCAAGTTATCGTGTTAAAGGCCGAGCGGAAAGACAGACGATCGATCTGTGTATATAAACTGGGCGTGGCTTCAACCGATTTCGCCCATTTTCACAGAAAACAGTTATCGTCATAGAATCTATGTCCCTACCAAATTTCACAAGGATTGGTTAATTTTTGTTCGACTTATGGCATTAAAAGTATTCTAGACGAATTAAATGAAAAAGGGCGGAGTTACGCCCATTTTGAAATTTTCTTTTATTTTTGTATTTTGTTGCACCATATCATTACTGGAGTTGAATGTTGACATAATTTACTTATATACTGCAAAGATATACAATTTTTTGTTAAAATTTGACTTTAAAAAAATTTTTTTTTAAAAGTGGGCGTGTTCGTCATCCGATTTCGCTAATTTTTATTTAGCGCACATATAGTAAAGGAGTAACGTGCCTACCAAATTTCATCATGATATCTTCAACGACTGCCAAATTACAGCTTGCAAAACTTTTAAATTACCTTCTTTTAAAAGTGGGCCATGCCGCGCCCATTGTCCAAAATTTTACTAATTTTCTATTTTGCATGATAAGATCAACGCATCTTCAAATTTCATCGCTTTATCCGCCTTTGATAATGAATTATCGCACTTTTTCGGTTTTTCGAAATTTTCTATATCGAAAAACTGGGCGTGGTTGTAGTCCGATTTCATTCATTTTAAACAGCGATCTGAGATGAGCGCTCAGGAACCTACGTACCAAATTTCATCAAGATACCTGAAAATTTACTCAAGGTACGGACAGACGGACGGACGGGCGTACATGGCTAAATGAATTTCTTTTTCGCCCAGATCATTTTGATATATAGAAGTCTATATCTATCTCGATTAGTTTATGCCGTTACGGATTCTCGTTATGCGAACAAAGTTAATATACTCTGTGAGCTCTGCTCAGCTGAGTATAAAAAGCCTATCAAAGCCAGGACCTATGCTATAAAATAACTCTGACCCCTTTCTAGGAAATAGGTCATTTGCTGCTTCTAGATCTGATAGCTGTAATGCTTCTAATAGCTGGAGTCTTACCCTGGCAAGCGCAGAGCTTTAACACAATACGTGTTCGATCCTTTCCTCCTTCAATCCGCTCTTCCTGTAACTGCTATTCCTAACTGAGCCTGATTTAAAAGCGTGTGATGCCTGAAGGCGTGTTTATGTCCATGCCTTTTCCGCTTGGCCGATCATGTGCTGCTCTCCGCCCTCTCTTAATGTGGCCCAATCATATTCGGACGTCAACGCATCAAGCTTCGAGGGATGTTCACTTTTTAGCTAGCTTATCCGCTTTTTCATTCCCATATGCTCTGGAACCAAATATAGATGCATGTGTTTCCTTATCCTGATTTTTCCATGGATCACTTACAATCTTACGCACTTTTAGATGCTGTGCTGCGCGAGATCAGTGTTTCAACTGATTTGGTTACGACTACTACTTCTACCAGAAAAACGCCACAGCGGTCTGGTAGTTTGTGGGATCGGTTTATTTTCTGATCAGTGCGATATACCTCCTTTCATTATCTCTGAACTATCGGTATATACGTTTATCGCCTCGTGTGATATTTGGGCAACCTTGTGCCAACCATGTTGTTGTTGGTGTTGTTGTTACAGCCATAGTGACACTCCCCGAAAGTTTAGAGGAGTGTTATCGGTTGTTGACGGTCCTTTGCCGGATGCGGATATGGTACGTTCCAGTCTAGCACCATTAATGTACTATCCCGACCACCCAAGTATCCCCTAGATCACAGAGGAACTTGAGGTCGCCAGCGCCTCGGCTGTTAAAGAAACAGGATTCGCAATCGATAGGTAAGGTTGGGTTGGAGAAGCTATAAATTGCACTGGCAACCCCTTGAGAGGGTCCCGTTACACAACCCCTTGAATCAATTTGATATTTTATTCGCCTCATACGACAGACAGGGCTGCAGCGGGTATATTCTAAGCGCCCTAACCCGCTGTGGGATATATGCTATAGTTGCCTGGTATGGCCGATTCCGACAAATGTCTAATCGGACACCTAAATATACCCTCTCAACAAATTTTATCATGATATCTCAAACATTTAGGGACTACTTTGCGTTGAAACAGACAGACTCACTCATTCATCTGATGATGTCAGAATAAAGTAGGAATAAAATAAAAAATTATAGAGAAAAGAAAAAGAGAGAAAAAAGGAAAGTAAATGGAAGGGAAAGAAAGCCAAGGGAAAAAGGGGAAGGAAAGGAAATGAAAGAAACGGAAAGGATAGAGAAGTAAAGAAATGGAAAGGAAGGAAGTTCAATTTAGAATCTTTAATAAAGGTTTAAAGTTTTCTTGAAACCTCATTTGTTTAAAGGATAAAACATTGAGTGCATCTTGCGTGGTATTTTTTCTAAAGGTAGCACCAAATCAGTATATTGGGAAATTAACGGACTCTATTTTGTATTTAAAGTTTTCATTGCGTAACTTTTTCGAAAATGTTGGAATGTAGGTGTGTGAATTTCTTATTTATTTTACATCCTAAAATATTCCACAGACTTTAGAAGGCATTTTATTTAATGATTTCCTTGCAAAATTTTTCTAATAATAGCGCAGCAGCACAATTGGAGCCATTAAATTTTCAAAAAATTCCAAATGTATGCAACTTTCAATTGAACCATACAGTACAAGCTGAATCTATATATTTTCTATAGCAAAAATCAGCAGCCGATTTGACAGCGCGAAAATTTATGCTGACACTTGCTGGTGTTGCATAAACAAAAAGCTGGAGCCGAAAACTATCAAATAGAAGACAAAACAAGTAAGGACGGGACTGTCTTCGGCTGTGCCGAAGACTTCATACCTTTCATGAATGGGGCTGAACAATAATCTTATCCCGTATACATACCTAAACGATTTTTAAGATAAATATAAAATAAAAAATGGTTAAAAACCCCCTTATCTGAACGATCGGTTGTATGGGATATATATTATATATAGCTCCAATCAAAGTGATTTTTTCAGAAAATCTTCTGCGATATATTAAAATATATATCACCGAGTTTCACGTTTATACTTTCTAAATTAAGGGAGAAATGGCCAAAAATATTTCTATCTGAACGATCGGTTGTTTGGGAGATATATGTTATAGTGGTCCGATCCTACCTGATCTGACAAATGTCTAATATAATATAAAAATACATCCTTGTACCAAGTTTCATTGAGATATCTCAAAATTTGAGGAACTAGTTTGCGTTCAAACAGGCAGACGGACGGACGGACGGACAGACGGACATGGCTATATCAACTCAGTTCGTCGCCCTGATCAATTCGTTATACTTAATCGTGAGTCTATCTTCTATATCTCTCAACGTTACAAACATCGGACCAAAGTTAATATACCATTTCATATTCATGAAAGGTATAAAAAAATGATTTGAAATGTGTAGCAAAAGACAATGCCAAATTTGCAGAGACAATGCGAATAATAACACGTACCAAAATAAATAAATTTATATGTTTTTAAGCGTGTTTGTGTGTGTATGTGGTCGCAATAAAAGCACCCAAATGTATGAGCATTCAATTGTTTATAGCACGAAATGAAAAGGCGAGCAAACATAAATCATGAAAAACAAACATAGCGGTTAAAACAAAAAATTTAAAATTATAAAATTGAATTGCTCTTCAAAGGAAGAATTATGAAGTAGGAAGTAAAAATTGAATATGAATACAAAAAATCTGTTTGGTGCAGCAAACGCCACAATCAACAATGGAGGCGACGAAGGTCGTGGTACGTAGCTACGGTTGATTGGTGGTAAGCTTATTTTTGGTTTGGCAAATGCACAATGCATTTGAGGTCTGCGCATATCTATGGTTGTACTTATGCCACAAGCCACATTCTGCTGAAAAAGGTGTAAATTTTTAAGATTGGCTTGTGGTTTTTACTTTTCTGTCCTTCTATGAACTGAGGTTTTCTCATTTGTTTGCCGAGGTCTTTAATGCCGTCTTTCTAAATGATATACCGTTTGGTAAACTTTATTGAAGCGGACTTTCTCTCAAACTCCTTTTCTTACTATTTATTGGTAATTAAAAAATATTCAAAACGATGTATTCCTTTAACGACTTTCCGTTAGTAACGATTATGCCCATTTTGAGAAAAGGCATTAGGGATTGTAAACTTTTTAACCATTTTGATTGCGGCATTTCATAGCCTCCTCTCCTCTAGTCCCTAAACCTGTAGTACGAAACTTTCGCTTTGATTAATTATTATCCATTTTTCCTGTGGGGTATTTCTAGTACTTTCAAATACGTAAATTTTTAATGTCTTGAATATATCCTTTAATAAATAAGTGGGTAAGACTATGTTGAGCTATGTTGGGTTAAAGACTACTAATTAATCTGAAATTTGATATATCCAAGTAAAAAGAGACTGTTTTAATCCAAAACCTCTGATCATTTCAATTTTAGTCGCTTTTGGTATTTAGCAAACCTACAAATAGATATACCATGATTTGCTAAATCAGTGGCACGGAATTTTGGGTGGGCGTTTTGTCATAGTTGTAAATTAAATAAAGTGGCGACAACTTTGATTTATGGCCGCAAAGCGACGCATGTAAGTCGACGCCAATCACCTCCAGTCAAGTCGCTTACATTGCACCGAAATATTTTTGTAAGTATTAAGTGAGTGGAATTGAATTGAATTTTCGTTTGTAATTGGGCTGGTGATTAGAAATAAAATGACATCAGCAAGTCAAAAGGTGTTGCATTGATTTTATTTTTTGGAGAATACATATTTATTAATAAGTGTTTGTGTGCTGTCAAGAAACCGGCAAAATATATAAGTTGATATTTCGTGGCATAGATTTACAAAATTTTATACTGCCTACTAAAGTGAATGTTGCAATTTGCCACAAAAACTCATTTGAACATTTACACCAACGGTTGGCGGCTGGTATTGCCTCAATATACAAATTGTATAACGCCATAAACATTATCCGACATTTCGCAAGTGATGAAGTTAATAACAAAAATGAGCTACAAAAAGATTGGAAAAATAAAATATAAGGAATTTGCATATACAGACCTACATATTTATCTAGGTACCTATGTATGTAACAAAAATAATATCGAATTCAATTGTATTTTTTAACAAAAACGAATCAACGTCGCTCAATATGAAACACTTGGCAGATTTAGCCTCTGCGAAATTTTTTTGTTCGCTCGTCCACTAAATTTGCTTTCTGGCAAACAAATTACACTTTCAATTAAAAGCACATAAATTCATTGCGTCTATATGACAATTGTTGTGCTATAAGAAAAACAGCATGGGGCTTCATCCGCAAACCAAGCAGCCCAGTCTTTGCGCATGCGCAACACTCTTCATTTCATTTAGCGTGGTAAGTGCCTGGGCTGTATTTAGTTCGCATAGTGGCTGATTGCTGCTTACTTTGCCAACGACTAATGAAATTCTAGTACAAACATAAACGACACTCAATGTGTTCACATACTCATAGTCATTTTAGTTGTTAAGTTAATGGATTTTCGTCATAAAATTACGATTATTAAAAATTTTCTCTTGAAATTATTTTATAAATGAACAAACATTTTTAAGAAGGCATTAAGTAAATATATGTTTAAATAGGATGTCCGTTTTTAGATAAGTATGTTTTTTGGTTAAGTGGGTCTTGTTGCAGTTCCGTTGAAAAGCTGAGTTAAGATGATAATTTTGATTGCTTTTCATATTGAAAATTCGTGATTAACAGAGAAAACAAAAACCAAATATACTTAACCAGTATGTACCCACCAAGAGGAGACATGCTTCCTATATATATTATGGTATTGGTTGCAGGGCTGCCCATCCGAAGAAACCGGATCTTAGTAAAATTTTTTTTTTTTTTTTTTATTTTGACTCAAAAAGTTGTCGCACAAGATTATTGTTTCAAGTCACATAAAAATTACGTTGCACTCGACGAATTTCTTTTCGGAAGGCATCATCCGTTTTTCTCAGTGGAGGAAAAATGCAAACACCCTTCGGAAAAAAATTGTCAAAAATCAATGCGAGTTTTGAAAAACCTATAACTTGTACTTTAACTTTAATTGATTCAAGTCTTCATACTCAAAAAAGTTCAGGAAACTACAAATAAATAGTTCAAAATCTTCGTTTTTGAGATTGGTTTGCAAAATTGGAGTTACAAAAATTATATAAAGTTTTCTCGTAAATTGTCGAAAATGAAAAAAAAAAAGAATTTAATTGAAAAAGTTTCATAAAAACTGTTACTGTTATTTTCATGTTCGCTGCTGCACATGAAATCATAGGGAGTTAAATTCTCTAACGATTCTATGAAACTTTTCTTATCTGCAACAATACTTTTAACAAGCATTTCTGTAAGTGTTCTTAGCCTACAACTAATAATTTTCTACCTTTTTTCTTACAGTTTTGCGTGATGATTTTCGTTCTCAACCAAAGGACACACGCGTTGCCAAAGGTGAAACAGCTTTGCTTGAATGCGGTCCACCAAAAGGCACACCCGAACCAGCGCTAATATGGGTGAAGGTGAGTATCAAAAAAAATCTACAAATTAATGTAAACTCATGTAAATATTTATACATGAACATAAATATATAACTACATACACATACATATGTATGAACATAACTTCACTTACATTACTTTTTTTCATAAATATTAATGATAAAACAAAAATAGTAAAAGCATCTAAATAAAAAATATCACTTAGTTCCTCAATGTCACCTAAAATACAGATATCTCCAGGCCACGAATATATTTGAAGCAATTGCAGTAACAGAAAAGTTACTTCAGCAATGTTAGGGATTTCATGGTTGAATGTGTTGAGGTGGAAGAACATTATTGCTTATGTGCGTGTTAGAGCCAAAAACTACCGTCGTAGTTCCCGTTTTTCTATGGCTCCTTTTAAATTTTTTTTTCCAGCATTTCAGCAGACTTGGCATTGAATTAGTTTGAACGATACTATACATTTGTTCTTCAATTCGAGGACTAAAACAATTCAGTTTCTTGATTGAGAGGTCAGCAAAGTTCGAGTGGTTGCGTGGGCGAAGAGCGGATCTAACATAAATGATATTCTAAAATATAATTACTAATCTTGCCGGAAAGAGTTCAAATCGTGAACTCAATCCTGCTTCAATAAACAACTTAAACAGGTCCGAATTCGGCCCAGATATACAATATTGTTTTCTAGCCGCATGACGGCTATACCTCCCTTGAAAAATCCGAATCCCTAAAGAGATGGGTCAGCCATTGATCTATTTTGTCTACGTTGGAGTATAATTTATCCCCTCTAGTCCTCTTGAGTACAGTTGGGAGTATTCAAACTAAAATTTATGTTTAAAAAAGTTTTCAAGCTAAAACCAATAAACAAGAAAAATGCGGAGCCCCATTAAAAAAATACAAAGTGCGATATACCTCCAAAGAGATTTAGGCGAGCGTTTCTTCTTCGTGCTCCCTTTTATTTTTCCTCCAAATTGGCGGTACACGATTTTTGACTACCGTTCGATGTATCAGCCTATCCATGGACTCAAATATTCAATTCTTCCACGAAAATAACGCAACCTGCTAGTAACACGTATAGCGAACGTGCTAGTCTTCCATGATACGAATGTGAAACATTTTACTCTGAATGTTATCACCTGACGCTATTTTGCTGACATGCATACAAATTGACGCATTTCTGCTTACTGTTTACTTATGCATGTATAAATCTAAGCATGTAAGTAAATGTAAGCCTGTCTAACATATTCGCTCGCAAACGAAAAAGTTGTGAATTATTTAGGCGTTTGGCTGTCAGAAAGAGCACTGAAATGCCATCAAATCATATGATTCATACGGAGTACGGAAAGCTGCGGGTTGAAGGAGCTGAAACACAAATTGACAACGTAGACGTACCTACATATTTAAATATCTATGTATGTAACGAAAATGTAAGTGAAAAATTCTGTTGCGTGGCATAAATGCAGTGGCAGATTTAAAGAAAAAGCGAATTGCTAACCGTCGCAACTTAATTTAATTATTACTACATACATACTTTGATACAATAATTAGTTTTATGTTAGAATTTTTCAAATATATAAGTAGTACATAGGTATAATATGTATATTTATTTCAAAACATTTTAATAAAGCAGGGAAGAGAAAAATAGCCGTGCTAATTTTTATTAAATTTCTTCAATTAAATTATTTTTTTTTTTTACTTCTAAAATTTCAAGAAAAAACTTCTATGAATTTTGTAACGGAAACTACGAAAAGTAGTCTTCAAAAGACTTTTGAAATAATAGAAAAATTCGAGATAATTTTACGAAAGTTTTGAATTTTTTATTTTGAGTTCTCTTAACTTTTTGAGTATGCAAATTTATAGCTCAACCAATTTTAGTCTGACAAAGTGTGGGTAATAGGTCTCTTAAAATTCGCATTGATATTTGATTTTTTTTTTTTCCGAAAAGTGTTCTAGATTTTCCTGCATACAAAGTGTGAAGCATTTTCTAAAACACTCTTCGGAATAAAAATGTTCAAAAATCAATGCCTATAACTTTTAATTTTTCAGACTAAAATTGGTTGAGCTATTAAACTGCATGCTCAAAAAAATTAAGAGAACTCCCAGTAAAAAAGTTCGAAGGTGTCGTAAAACCTTCTCGAAGCTTTGAATTTTTAGGAAAAAGTTTTTAAGATATTTTGCATAGTTTCAGTTGCGAATTTTGTAAAAAAAAAATTTTAATATCGAAAAAAAGAACTGAACTTACAAAATTTTACAAAAACTGCCACTTCTATTTTTCTGTTTGCTGCTCGCAAGTCCACATTTGCAAACTTTTACAAACATTGTACGACAAAAAAATCGATTTACTAATTCCATCCTTACTTTATTATTTTAGGACGGTGTGCCACTAGACGACTTGAAGATGAAATCTTATGGACCCACATCACGTATACGTGTCGTGGATGGTGGAAATTTATTGATAAGCAACGTGGAGCCAATCGATGAGGGCAACTATAAGTGCATAGCACAGAATTTAGTTGGCACACGCGAGTCCAGTTATGCTAAATTAATTGTACAAGGTAAGTTTATGAAAAGTTTCCGAAAAAAAAAAATAAAGAGCAAAAATCAAACATGTCTAAACAACAACAAAAACGTCCGTTTTAATGTAACCGGAAAAACAAGTGAAATAGCAAAGGGATCTTCCATAGTTATCAATACTGAGCAAATATAAAAGAAATTTGTGGACTCGAGCGCATTATTTGTAGTAAATAAGGCTAGTTATATAAACTAATAACATAAGCACTTAACCAAATGGCATGTTAACATCAAAAGTAATTGACAACCAAAATCACTAACTGTGTTGTCAAAAGTGGGGGGCCGTGTCAGATCAGAACGAACAAATAGAGTTCTGAACTCATCTCCTAAAGTCAATTGCGATTTTGATAAATTTTTCAAGCGCAAAATATTTCGCTTTAAGTCTGAAGTGGGATAAAGACTTTGAGAAGTTTATGACCACTTTGTCATGGCAGGCGAATGTTTTTCGAATGATAGCTGCCTTGTATCTGCACCTTTCAGCCATATTTTATCGACTATTTTGACTATTAAAATTTTAACTACATGCATAAACTAATAATTTTAACGTTTTTTATGGCTTAAGAATTAAATACGCACCCTTTGCCATGGAATGTGCCAAAACAAAAAATATCAGTCACGTTCACGAAGAGTTGCCGCAACTTTTTGCTTTTAACTTAACGCTTCCAATCTCTTGTTTGTGGTTAGTTTTTCCTTTTATTTATTTATTGCACATTTACTTCGTTATTTAATTTTTATTTGGTTTTTGATCTTTTTAGTTTTTTCACTTTTTTGTTTTCTTTTGGTTCATGTACTTAAAACGTGTTTAACAAATTTATTTTGTTTACTTTTTGGTTATGGGTTTGGTGATTATTTTGGCAGAATACAAAGCATATCTTCATTTTTATTAAGAGATATTTACGATATTCCTGACACAAAAGCAATAACTCGTCATAATGTCTTAAAATTTTGTTGAAAATTGTAAAGGCGCAAACGCAGAATTTGGATTGTTTTTTTCTTTTAGGTGTTTAGGTAGGTTGTGTTAAACTGTCAGGTCAATAAAAACCCCTTATACATGGAGAACCCCAATCAGGTACCTGAACTTTTGTTATAAAATAACTCCGTCCTCTTGGCTTTCAAGGACCTATTCCACTTGCTGCTTCTAAACCTGACAGCTGCATCGGTTCTTATAGCTGGGGTCTAAGCCTGGCAAGCGCAGGGCAAGCGCAGGGCACGAGCACATAACGTGCTCGATCGTTTGCTCCTCCAACCCGCACATCCTACATTTGCTATTACTGACCAAGCCTAATTTAAAGGCAAGTGACGCCAGAAGGCAATATGTAGTCAGAATACCCGTTACAAGTCTATAGTCCTCTCTTTTTAATGACAGGAGCAACTTTGTTTGCCGCTTCGTTACCAACTATTATTTTATGACTCGTTATACATGTGTATAATATATTCTGCCTTTTCTGCACACTTGCGCCAACCCTCCGGCTTTACTGTGCCCACAAGATCTCTTTCGAATCTCAGGCACGCAAATATGTAAGCCGTTCCCCCTTTATCTAATGGCGCTATAGCGCTAAGGCTGTATGGGCTGCACTCGAGCTGCCCCAAGTCCTCAAGCCTTGTTTTTAATTTTTTGTGTGGCTGCTATCGAACTTGAACCCCATAGTAAAGTATGGGCTTGACGATTGCCGTAAATACGTAATGAGAGAGTTTCGGCGATAGGCTCCACTTGCATCCTCTTCCACATGGAGTATCCACGTCAATTTACTATCTAGTATAATTCATGATATTTTATGCAGTACTTTGCTTATAGGGTTAACCCTTCAGGTTGCGCTTAGTCCAATTAGGGATTTCAAATTTCTTAAGTAATAATACTAGGCCGATTTTTTCCGCGTTGACGGTTAACCCGACTACAGATGCCCAAGCATGTACATCCCTAAGCGTCTTATCCATCAGAGAGCTGATTGTTGTTAGGCATCTGCCGCTTATGATAGCTGAAACGTCATCTGCATATGACTCAAGTTTGACTGGTCAGCCGTCGAACCGACCAAGCAATTTGTTGATGAGCAGCGTCCTCAGAACCCCATTGCGACGTGATTATTCTGCAGCTTAACATGCAGCCGATTCAATTCTTTAAAGCAGGATGAACTTCAATCGCGTTGAGACGGTAGATGAATGGTTGTTTCGGGACATTGTTGTAAGCCCCGGCAATGTCCAAAAAAACAGCAACAAAAGCAATACTTTCTAGTCAGTATGCAGAATGAATAAGTAAATGCACTCTAAAATTAAGGAAACTTTAAACATTTTTTATTTAGCGTGATGTCCACTTCTTAAAGAGAAATTAATATGTTTGCATATTTGCGAAGCACAGCGACCGTCAACTTGCATTGAACTAAAGTCCTTTAAGCTTTAATTTTTCCAAAAATCTGTTGTTGCAATGGTAGTGGCCATTCACCGATTCACCGCAGTTAATAAATAATAAATAACATTAAAAGCGCAAAATTAAAAGTAGCGAATTTAATAAAAAGTAATCACCGCAATAAAATTAGAAAAACATACCAAACGGCTAGTGAAAAATCGAAGGCAAATGGAAATACGATTTTGACCGTAATAGTAATCATGCGCTAGTACTGCGGCAAGCTGAAGGGTTTCTTACAATTACCGTACAAAGTATTACAAGATGCTTAAAAATACAGGTTGGTACTTTTTGCTGTCGTTAGCAGCCACATTTCAAATGAAATCATAATTAACTTTTCTAAATAAGTACTACAATACAATAAAAATTAGTTTAAGGGGTTTCTCACAGAAAAAAAGTAACCCATAACTGCCCAGTAGGAAAAGAAGCTTATTACGATCTAAGTAAGCACAAGTTGCTTCACAACAAACAAACGTGCACTATTTTCTGTTTATTTTCTTGGAACATTGAGGGATAAATTGGAGCTGTAGTGCATCGCCGTTACTTGCCTTACATAATGCCTCAAAAAGATATAGTCAAAAGAGCGAGCAAAATATATATAAATTGAGGTCTCAATGTTAAATATACATTTATTTCAACACTTCCGTACCGATTATATCGAAATTTTAACAAAATATGGAGACATATGCACCTGTTAGCTATGTTAAATTTTTTTGATACACGATACCCGGTTTTGTAGATATCGGTAAAAATATAAAACCGAATAACCGCAAAATATTTTTTACTGCAAAGTTTGCAACACATTTATTTTAACACCTTTCTACCGATTCTTTTGAAACTTTAAAAACATATAGATATGTAAAGAAGTATGTTTAGGTAAACAAGTTTTAATACCCGAGATCCGGTTTTGGAGATATTGATAAAAATATAAACCCGTAAAACCTTAAATTTTTTTACTTATTCAAACACTTCTTAACCGATTGTGTTGAAATTTTATCAGGATGTACATATCTATGTGGGGTATATTTAGGTAAAATTTTGTTGATACCCGAAACCCGGTTTTAGAGATATGGGCAAAAATATGAAACCGGGTAAACGTCAAATTTTTCATACCCGTTTGTTAATTTTTTCTCTACACGACAGCAGTATTCCACCAATTGCCTCATCTTGGAATATTCACGCAAGTTATTGATGTTTGTACATGGGGCAAATATACGAAATTTCCGACAAAAATTGGCAATCGTAAAAAAGTGTAGAAAAAAAAATATTTTTTTTTTAAACCAGGTTTTATTTAAAAGTAAATGAAAAGAAACACAAATTTGGTACAAAAATTAAAAAAAAAATTTTTGTTTCTACACTTTTTGACGATTGCCATTTTTTTTTTTTAAACCAGATTTTATTTAAAATTAAATGAAAAGAAACACAAATTTGGTACAAAAATTAAAAAAAAAAAATTTTTTTTCTACACTTTTTGACGATTGCCATTTTTTTTAAACCAGATTTTATTTAAAATTAAATGAAAATAAACACAAATTTGGTACAAAAATTAAAAAAAAAAATTTTTTTCTACACTTTTTGACGATTGCCATTTTTTTTTAAACCAGATTTTATTTAAAATTAAATGAAAAGAAACACAAATTTGGTACAAAAATTAAAAAAAAAAATTTTGTTTCTACACTTTTTGACGATTGCCATTTTTTTTTTTTTAAACCAGATTTTATTTAAAATTAAATGAAAAGAAACACAAAGTTGGTACAAAAATTAAAAAAAAAAAAAAATTTTTCTACACTTTTTGACGATTGCCATTTTTTTTTAAACCAGATTTTATTTAAAATTAAATGAAAAGAAACACAAATTTGGTACAAAAATTAAAAAAAAAAATTTTTTTTCTACACTTTTTGACGATTGCCAATTTTTGGCGAAAATTTCGTATATTTGCCCCATGTACAAACATCAATAACTTTCCTTGCGTGAATATTCCAAGATGAGGCAGTTGTTGGTATACCACTGTGGTGTAGAGAAAAAAAAAACAAACGGGTATGAAGTGATAAAAGTAAAATTGTAGCTGTGCCCACAAAAAAACATACTCCTGAAAAAAATTTACGCAACCAAGTGCTTCCACTTTTCTGCCTCTACCTTCAAAACTGAAAGGGGCACATCAAATTTGAAGCCACACGTATTTTTAGTCCCTGATAAGCTATTATCGTGCTTAATCCAAATTTCAATACTCAGTTGCCTCAAAAAGCTATAAGCAAAAAACTGTCAATATTGAAAATGACAAAAAAAAAAGTATCCCCACTTTCATTGATGATAGTTTTGAGTATTGGAGGGGCACATTAATTTTGCTCATACCTTTAGAATCTCCGTCTCAAAAACAACATTCAGTTTAAATTCCATAGCGTTTCAGCAATGCCTCAAAATTTTATCGAAAAAATTCAAAAAAAAAAAAAAATCAAGAGTATCGCTTGAAAAAGTGTAAAAATCGACGTTTTTTACTTTTCGAAGTTCTGCAAAAACTTACTATCAACTTTATTGATTTTTAAAATCATCAGATCGGATAGCCAAAAGGCCAAAATTAATGCCCTTGTACTTTTTTCTAGCCTTAAGCTTTTTTCCCGTGTGTAAAACCCGAGTATCCAAAAAAGTAAAAGTTGTTGGGATTTGCCCATATACTAATGTTTTTGTGTGAACCCGGTAGTGTTCCTGTGAAGTTTCTTCCCGGGAAAAATTCAGTGTTCGATTTGACTTATTTTCTAACAGACCATGGATTACATTTGATGAACTTTTTTGTTGATGTGAGTGTTAAAACGCTTAACTCAGAATCAACAAGTTGTGCGAAATTGATTCAATAACTATTTGTAATGGATAAAAATTGACAGAAATATCATTTCGATGGACTTATAATTCGATTGATACCGATATGCGGTATATCGAATCCAACTTATAGCCATAGTCAGTCATATGTTAGCTTTTTTTTACAATTGCTCTTTTCCTGCAGGGTATAGTTATGTTCAATCGCATCGAATATTTCTTAAAAGTACCTTATCAAATATATTTTAAGATTTCTTTTCGGACTAGAACGACTTATACAAATTTTCAAGTGTTCACGAACAGAGCCCCGAACCATACGAAATGGCAATTAACCCCTTTGCAAACCTTTAGATTGTTTTCTTAACTAGAAAAATCGCGTTTCAATACTTATAACTCGGGTTTAAGCGCTGGCAACCGAGCGTTAAAAATCCGATTAGCACCAGTTCGGTGGAAGTCTTTAAGTATCTGTTGTTTTTGTAGCGATAAAGATACTCCCCGAAGGTTTTGGGGAGTGTTAGCGATGTTGATGTTCCTTTGCCGGATATAGATCGCGCACGTTCCGCTAACAAACACTATTAAGTTACAATTCCGACTATCTTGGTAACGATGTAGTATGACCACATTGAACTTTATAAGCCATCCCTCCCCCCACTCCCTAGTTCTATGGTGTCGTTAGAACCTCGGCTGCTAAAGAAACAGTATTTGCCACTGGTAGTTAAGGTTGACCATTGGGTTGGAGAATCTATAAATTGCGCTGGCACCCCCTTGAAGGGTTGCGTTACACAACCCCATTGAGTCATTTGGGTATTTAGTCGCCTCTTACCACATGCTGCGGGTATATTCTTAGTCCCCTAACCCGATGCAGCGTATCATTAATTCTGTAGCGTGAAACAGTAACTTTACGTAACTGCCACCCATTTTTCTATAGGTTTGTTACTATCCCGCTGCGACTAATCCCAAACGCATCCATAAATAATCGCAGTTCTGCTAGGGTACAAAAACAATAGCTGTTTTTGTTTACTAATCGATTTTATTTATAAACACAGAAATATTCATATCATTTAGTATATAATTTGATTTAAACTGATAGCGGTTGCATCAAAACCGCGCGCACTACTCCACAGATATAAACAAATAAATGAACTCACTTTTGTATACACATCTCTAGGGCTGATTTCCTCCCAATATTCCTAAGTTGCTCATCCAGTTTGTCTAGTAATTGTGGCGTTCCCCATCAGCCGCTACCACCAAACCCACTCCATAACCACAGACTCATCCAGCTATACACAATCGAATAATTACTAATGTTTGTGATCGCTTTATTGTTGTTGCTTTGATCGCTTTGGTTACGCTGTTTGAGTGGCGCCTACAAGGGATTTTCATGTAATATCAATTGTTCAATAGCACCTGGAGGGGGTGCTTGCGTGGGTACGAATATAAATGTACATACATATCGCCAACACCAGCAGGGGATGTGATGAACAAATTATTTACATATGTCAGCATTTATGTATATTTGAATATTCCTATTTTAGAACATTGTATCGTATAAATGTGTAATAAAAAGGTTAATTTAATGCCTTGTGAGGCGAATAAATGACATTTGTGCTTTGCGTTGCTGCTGGTGAATTCAAAACTCGCAGTTTAATAAGGACAGAGAGTAGCCGCGGTTTGTATGTTCATATGTATGTATGTAGGTAATGCTAATGAACTCGATTGGCTTATCATTTGCATAATAAAGTTGTATCTATTTATTAGATACACAAATAGATATGTTGTTGTATTCATATCTAAAATATGTATGTATGTATGTGTGAATGGCTGCATATACCCTATACAAAAAAAATTACAAATTGCTTAAATATAGCTAACAATTTTGGAATTATTTCAGGACTGTTTCGTGAACATTTCGGAATGACTTGGAATATTATTTTAAGGATCATTTCGAAGCTATTTCGTTGCAATTTTGAGGCAAATTAAGGATAGCTTCCGGATTAGTTCCACAATCATTTAGGGAATATTTCGGTATGAATTTGAATCACTTCAATATTATTTAAGGCTTCATTTCAGGACATTTTCTGGATCATTTCAAGAGTATTTCAAAACCATTTTAGGGCTGTTATGGGATAGCTTATGGATCACCTTGCTTAAAATTTGAACAATTTGGGCAAATTTCAGCATTGTTTCGGGTTTATTTCAGGATCATTTCGAAAGCATTTTTAAACGGTTAGCGCATCACTTCGGGACTCTTTTCGGAATCGTTTCGAGACTATTTCAGAACAATTTTGAAACAATATCAGCACCACTACATAAATATTGTAGTTAAGATTTCGGGACAACTTCTGGATCAATTCTAGAATATTTCGAAACCATATTATGTCCTTAAAATAATCTCGAAGTGTTCCTGAAGTCATACAGAAAGGTTCGCGATTAAGTCCCGATTTAGTTCCAAGATGGTTCAAGATATTCGATACAATACCATCCCCTTCACAATTTGATTGAATTCCGCAAATCCGTTACGCATGGGCAAAGGTGGCACATAACTCCACGCGCATTACCCTTTTAATGAATAGCATGACGTGCTCGAACTTAATTGAATGATGTGGTATGTCTTCTTCTTATTGAAAAAGAAAAAAAAAAACGATGAGTCTTTTACAAACTGAATCGATGTGTTTCGTTTTTACTGTCCTTTTTTTCTTTTTTACTTCCGACCATTCAGAAGAACACTTCCTATAACTGCTGACCAATCCTAATTTAAAGGCATGTGACGCCAGCAGGCAGTGTCCAGTCAGAACACTCTTCTCTTTTTAATGAGTCAACAGTCTTCTCTTTTTAATGACAGAAGTAATTTGTTTAGTCCAAGATGGTAAACATTTGAAAAAATATGGCAACAAATGCGTTGTATCTTTTAGCTGGATCTGCTTTCAGGCATCTATAATAAAGTGCACTTGTGATCGGCTTTTAATGGGATGTAATGAACCGCATATCAGGACTATAATTTAATTATAAAAGATGCACACAATTTTATTATTTTTCGATGGAAAATATGTAGTTGTGATTGAGCTATTCTATTAGGCAATTCACAAGGTCTCCTATTCGCCGCACGTGCTATGCTTTAATCAAATTTATATTGGAAACCACGGAAACTACTCAAATTGTAAAATTTTACATGAATACGCCACTCTTGAAACTGTCGGGGGAACACACTTCTGACTTTTTTTCGGTCATCACTACAGTAAAGTAGTTCTTTACACGGAAAATTGTAAAACATTGGCTTCCTGAACATCAGCTCCCTTCGCTTTTTTTTACCACTGGGTATATACTGATATAATTACTTATATCTATGTTCACTTATTGAGCAAATTAAATGCCGGATATAACTATTATACGTGGAATCTCGTATTGTGCCTTTTTATACCTTTCATGAAAATGAAATGGTATATTAATTTCGTCACGAAACCGAAAATTGTAAGTCCTTAAAGGAAAATAGATAGACCCACCATTAAGTATACCGAAATAATCAGGTTGAAGAGCTGAGTTGTTTTAGCCATGTCCGTCTGTCCGTCTGTCCGTCTGTCTGTTTGTATGCAAACTAGTCCCTCAATTTTTGAGATATCTTGATAAAATTTGGTGAGCAGGTGTATTTGGGTGTCCGATTAGACATTTGTCGGAACCGACCGGATCGGACCACTATAGCATATATCCTCCATACGACCGATTTTTCAGAAAAAGAGGATTTTTGTAATATCTTACCCAATTTAACAGATTGAAGCTTCAAACTTCACCATATACTTTCGCATATTGAACATATTGTTGCCTGAAAAAATTTATGAGATCGGTCGTATATATAGTATATATCCCCCACAACCGATTGTTCAGATAAGGAACTTTTCGTAATTACTGCCCTATTTTAAGAGCTAGAGGCTTCAAATTTCAGCGAATGCTTACGTATATAGCATATATTGTTGTCTGAAAAAATCATAAAGATCGGTGGTATATATAGTATATATATGGTGGTATATATAGTATATATATATAGTATATATATATATATTTTCCCAAATTTTAGCCCCATTTTAATAGCTAGAAGCTTCAAATTTCACCGAATATTTACTTATATAGCATATATTGTTATCTGAAAGAATCATAGAGATCGGTTGTATATATAGTATATATCTCATACAACCGATTGTTCAGATAAGAAACTTTTCGCAATTTCTACCCCATTTTAACAGCTATAAGCTTCAAATTTCACTGATTGCTTACGTATATAGCATATATTGTTGTCTGAAAAAATCATAGAGATCGGTTGTATATATAGTATATATCTCATACAACCGATTGTTCAGATAAGAAACTTTTCGCAATTTCTACCCCATTTTAACAGCTAGAAGCTTCAAATTTCACCAACTGCTTACGTGTATAGCATATATTGATGTCTGAAAAAATCATTGAGATCGGTGATATACATAGTATATATCTCATACAACCGATTGTTCAGATAAGAATTTTTGCGCAATTTCTGCCCCGTTTTAACAGTTAGAAGCTTCAAATTTCACAAAATGCTTTCGTATATAGCATATATTGTTGTCTGAGAAAATCATAGATACCGGTGGTATATATAGTATATATCCCATACAACCGATTGTTCAGATAAGAAACTTTGCGCAATTTCTTCCCCATTTTAACAGTTATAAGCTTCAAATTTCACCGATTGCTTACGTATATAGTATGTATTGTTGTGTCAAAAAATCATAGAGATCGGTGATATATATAATATATATATGATGGTATATATAGTATATATATATAGTATATATATATTTTTTTTACGATTTCGGCCCCATTTTAACAGCTAGTAGCTTCAAATTTCACCAACTGCTTACGTGTATAGCATATATTGATGTCTGAAAAAATCATTGAGATCGGTGGTACACATAGTATATATCTCATACAACCGATTGTTCAGATAAGAAACTTTGCGCAATTTCTGCCCCATTTTAACAGTTAGAAGCTTCAAATTTCACAAAATGCTTACTTATATAGCATATATTGTTGTCTGAAAAAATCATAGAGATCGGTCGTATATATATTATATACTTCATATAAACTGTCATTTTGACCCCTTTTTTACGGCTAGAATCTTCAAAATTCATCAAATTTCATCAAATAGTTACGTTTTCGTCATATATTTTTGAAATACGTGATTCGTAGTCATAGTTTTTACACGCAGACCACAAAAAACCTGAAACTTTGCATCCTCACACAAAGTACCTACCCGTTTTTTATTTTATATTTATCTTAAAAATCGTTAAGTTATGTAGATCTGTTCACTATATATTTCTTATCTTATACATCCGATTATTCGGAGATTACGAACGGGATAAGATTATTGTTCAGCCCCATTCATGAAAGGTATGAAGTCTTCGGCACAGCCGAAGACAGTCCCGTTCTTACTTGTTTATAATTATCATAACACCGAAACAAAATTACAATAAAGATGTAGGAAACCAGGCAAAAATCTAGAGAGTACCTGTAAGCCTATAATTTGAGGACTTTTGGGAACAGTTAAAAAGAAATAAGAAATGGTGATAAGTTTTTGTACTTTTGAATAGCCAATTACCAGAAAGCGATCTTATTATGATCCTCAGATTGCCCCTGTTACTGCTTATTGTGTTCCTTATTTTAATTGTAAAGCCTCACTTGATCTTTTTCTTAAATTATCGTTTGCATTGATACACATGTTTCCTGTTCTGGACTCATATTTTATACCAAGAAAATTTTGTTTAAATTATCCTTTGAAAGGTGAAACATTTCCTGATATGTTGGATAATGAAAGCGATCATAATTTTGGTACAATGTTCAAAAGGAAGCACCTCCACCGCCGCCCTTAATTATGATTCAGTTAATCCTTCGACAGGGATTTGTCACGAACAGAACACGCCAAATACTTCGAAACGCTGGATGTCATCAAAGTTGCTCTAGATATGCACTTGTTTAAAGCCTTTTCGTACATTTCATCAATGTCAAGACCACTGCATTGCAACACTATAGGTAGTCATTAAAAGTTATGCGGCACAAATCCAATATGACAATTATGACAGAAATGATGTTATACGAAGAGACTCAACAATTCAAAGAAAAGACATCAGCTGAATTATTTCAGCTTTCCATAGGCTTTTGTCATAACTAGCGTTTAAACTCGCACCTCATAGAAGATGCTCGGCTAACATTTTATGCCCTCGGTGGCCATAAGGTCTGCACTTACCTCTTTGGAAGTATATCGCGCAAAGTATTTTTTTTTAATACTTAATGACGGCTTTTAAAGGCAGCGGCACACGAAGTCAAGATAATTCTATGAAAATAGGTGTAGTACCTTTCAACATCATTAGTTTGACACAACATGCTTCATTTCACATATTCGTCCTGCCATTTTGACTAAACATTTTGAAAACATTTCAAATATGCTTTTGTCCGCAAGTCCTTTTTATAGTTGCTTTGTATGTGTGTGTCTTTCCCTTCATGTAATGTCTAAAAGCTTCGCAATAAATGCGTGTAACATAACAAAAACCTTTATTGCTTTTGTGTAACGGTAGTAATTAATTACTTTTACCGCCACTAAAAGTTACACGAACAACTGAAATAAAAGCGTAATAGATATAAAGTTTAACGAGTGAAATAAAAAAGAATGTACTTGTAAAATTTACCCCATTCGGTATCGCCCATACATATAATAAGTGAGCCCATCAAAAGCCCTTTAAAATAGTTGACCAGTAAGTAAGTTCTAGTTCAGATTACTTACGGTTGTTGGTTTTTTTCATGTTTTCTTTCTTGTATCAGAGCAATGAAACTTTTTATTTTTTGCAACAAAAAGAAAAAAATTAAATAAACTCAAAACAAAAAAAAAACACACGTTTAGCTTAGATTTTCAGCTACGTTTGAGACACCGCTGCTAAACTTAAACGTAAAATAAAACAAGTAAGGACGGGACTGTCTTCGGCTGTGCCGAACTTTTCATACCTTTCATGAATGGGGCTGAACAATAACTTTATGCCATTCGTAATTTCCAAATAATGCGCTGTATAAGATAAGAAATATATAGTGAACAGATGTACATACCTAAACGATTTTAAGATAAATATAAAAAATTGGCAAAAAACCACCTTATACTTTCTAAATTAAGGGATAAATGGCCAAAAATCTTTCTATCTGAACGATCGGTTGTATGGGATATACTATATATAGCTCCGATCAAAGTGATTTTTCAAGGATATCTTCTATGATATATTAGAATATATATCACCGAGTTTCACGTTTATACTTTCTAAATTGCGGCTGGAATGACGAAAATCGCCTTATCTGAACGATCGGTTGTATGGGAGATATATGTTATAGTGGTCCGATCCTAACGGATCCGACAAATGTCAAATATAATACAAAAATACATCCTTGTGTCAAATTTCATTGAGGTATCTCAAAATGTGAGGGACTAGCTTGCGTTCAAACAGACAGGACGAACAGACGGACAGACGGACATGGCTATATCAACACAGTTCGTCGCCCTGATCAATTCGGTATACTTAATGGTGAGTCTATCTTCTATATTTCTCAATGTTACAAACATCGAACCAAAGTTGATATACCATTTCATGTTCATGAAAGTTATAAAAATTTGGCTGAGGAAATACTATTCGAGCATTCCATGCGTAATGACAAGTTTCGGTCGATCTATTAACTTCTTTCCCTGATTTATTTTCAGTACGAATATTTGTTTCATGAAGTTTGATCTAATTTAACAATGTAGAAATGCTCTCGCTTAACACGTGTTTCAATGGTTGCTTCTTAGCGAACAAGCAAACAAACTGCTTTTTAATGAAAAAATGTTATTTTGGCTTAAAAAGTTTTGGTTGAGTTAGAAAGGAAGCAAATATTTATTTCGTTCCAAAGTTGATTTGCAAAAAGAATTATTAAAATCGAATGATTCGTTTTTGGTTTATAACTGTGGTGGGAATCAAATTCACATTATTTGTGTTTTTATGGAGAACAACACCGCGAGGCGCAGTATTGACACCTAAGCATTTTAAATCGGTGCTTTCTTTTCCGTATGATGTATAAATTATACCATATTTTATTTTATTTGTTTCTGTTGTTGTCAGCTTTAGGTTTTGATAATTCTTTTTTACTTTTTCGTTTTGATTCGATTTCGGATTATGACAGTGGTGGTATAGTGGACCTTGGAACTGACACCAACTAACTTAAAAAAGTTATTAAAACGAGGCTCGAAGTGCTGGGCAAGCCTTTCAAGTTTTAGCTGTGCCAATTTAGCAACTACTAACTTAACCCTATGAATACCTAAAGAAACTGTCAAAACAACAAATTTCTGCCAAAATTAGAATAACAGAGAATGCTGTTGATATGACAGATAATTTTACGGTCCCATGGTCACAAGTACCAAGTAAAGAGTTCCTCTCGTTATGCATTCACTGATGAAAAACCAATTTCCCTCAATTGATAAATATGCATTTTTCAAGCTTTTCATAAACATGATAATACATGTGTAAGTACTATAGCCTATATTTCACGTATTAACTGAAACTATCTAAGTGTTATTGCGATCACGTTCCGTATAACACGATACGGGCCCCGTTTTGTTCATTTTACATGTAACATTTTTTTCGGTTTTGAAATAGAAGTGACCAAACACTGGTTTAAACTTGGGAGGACTTTGTCTAGGAAAAAATTAAATGGGATTTCCTAGATAGACTCACTTTTAACTGAGGCTTTAAAAAAAAATATAGCAGATTTCAACTAAAATATTCTCAGAATCTAATTCTTCGACTAGAACCTATTCTGTGTCAAAAATAAAAACCAAAAATTAACAGAACACCTAATTTGATGCAAGTGGAGCTTTGTGAAAAAACGTTTGAGCTTTTGTTCTCATTAAACAACCCAACCAACGGCCACTCATTTATGAACTAAAGTGTAAGTACTTAGCAAGACAGCACCAAACAGCCAACGGCCAACGTATCATTTAAGTAGCTATCATTTCTTTTAAAATAGTTATGCCTTTTGAGGTAGTATATGTGTATGTACCTATGCATGTATATTTGGTTGTATGTATGTGTGGAATTCTTTGTAGAAACTTAAAATTATTATTGGAAAACTTTTCTACTTCAAAATACAAAATTCCAGAAAGCGCCATTCACCGCATCTGTTCGCAGGTACTACTTACACCAGTTTGAATGAACCAACAAGTGACAAAAGCAATGGCTTCTAGCGGCTTCTTATCCGTTTTAAGAAATCTTCATTAACTTTTGCAACGCCACTTTACTGCAAAAGCGGAAGTTGTAGTGGCAATGACTATTTATGAGTAGCATAGTTGTCGCTTTAATTCAAAACTTTATTAATTTCATGCGGTTGCAGCAGACCCTTGGATTCATAATTACAAACATTTTGATATGCACTTTATAATTATACAGAGTACATACCGCTTTTGAACTCATAATATTTCAATTAAATACACTTCACAGTTATTAATATTATCTTCATTTTCTCTCTTTTCTCCAACCCACAGTTAAGCCGTATTTCATGAAAGAACCACAGGATCTCACCGCGCTCTCCGGTCAAACGGTACAATTTCATTGCCTTGTGGGCGGAGATCCACCACCAAAAATATTATGGAAGAAGGAGGAGGGAAATATACCAGTAGCTCGTGCGCGAATACAACACGATGATAAAAGTTTAGAAATTACAAATATTTCTCCAGCCGATGAGGGCACTTATGTATGTGAAGCGCACAATAGTGTTGGGCAAATAAGCGCACGCGCCTCTTTAATTGTTCATGGTAAGTAAATCAGTTCGAACGTTATCTATATAATAAGCGTAAGTTGAAATAAGAGAGCAGGTAAAGTTTGATGGCAAATCATTGTTTTCTTATGATTAATAGAAGCACTAAAATATGTGTGAATAAGCTTCACTAACTAAAAAAGGTTGTAGTCGGAGCTAGCTACACGTTAGTTTATTAAGAGAACTTTAGTGTTATCTTGGCATATCCCAACTGTAGACCTGGTGACGAACACTTAATAGATTGGGACAGCTCGAGAGCAGACCATACTGCCATAGTAATAAAGCGTCATCAAATATTTGATGAGCAGACTGCCTGATCCATTATCTTTAATTCGAGGCATAATAAAGGGGGAGGATTTTCCGAAGGGCGCTCAAATGACCGACGCGGCGATACACGTGTATACCAGAATTTCCATTTAGGGCAGAGTCTGTGGTACAAAATAGCTTAAACTGCAGCCGCAACAACTTTTATACTCACCGGCATGCAGCAATAAGTAACATCTAGCATAGCACAACATAAAAAAGTGTGTTAGGGGTTAAGCAATCCCTAGACAGTTTCGAAGCTTGTACCGTAGACGTAAAAGTCAGATTGGGCGACACTAAAATATAGCGAGAGTTGCACAGATCGACCAAGCAAGAAAGGCGTAGAACGTGGAAGCGCAGGGCTGTAAAATGTCCAAAACCCTGGGCAGGACCGGACACTGCCATTTGGCGTCACAGCAGAAGTAGCAAGTGCGAGTTAAAGGTGCAAACAATCGATCACGTACTGTACACGGGGCCTCCGCTCGCCAGTCAATGATCCCTTCTTTTAGGTTTGATACGGTTATCAGTTCTAGAAGTAGCAAATAGCTATAGATATAGAGCTTCTAGTATTTGAATAGAGTTATTTTATAATATACGACCGGGTTTTTCAGTTTTTTATTTGAGCAAACCTCTGGTAACACTATGGACACATTTATTCTATGTAAGGTTCAAAGGCCGGGCCAAGCAAACTTATTCTACCCTATTTTTGCAGGCGTGCTTGGCTGCCACTAAATATAGAGGATACCAAGGAGGGTCTTCCCATTGCCTCTCGACTCTGTCCATGATTCCGAGCCTTACGTTGGTAAAGGTGTGTCGAGAGAAAACTTTACTTTTAAATTTCCTTCTGAGTCGAAAGTAGCAATTGTGCAAGAGTTTTTTTCTATTTGATTTCTAAACAGTCATCGTTTTTGATGTTTCTGCTGGTTCCCTGATAGATGAAGTCTTTTTCCGTCTGGAACTTATATTCGTCAACAGTGGTGTGAATTCCCAGGCGCTAATGTCACGACTCTCTTTTGCAGGACAGCAAGTACTTCATAATGTCCTCGTTCACTGCAAGATCCGCTTTTTTGCTTTTTTATAGATTTAGGAAACGGGAAATTCACGGTTCGTTGGTTAAAACCAATGGTATCAATATGTTCGGTGTACCATCGCTATTAGGATCTGCTGCTTAATCTTCTTTTTGCTCAGTTCATTAGATTTGCAGGAAACCTAAATTCGAAATTAACTTTATACAATTAAATCCGTTCGCACTATCAAAAGCAGCAATGAGTGAGTTGTAGCATGCAACATTTTGTAGTAAGCACACTATATGCAAAAAGTAAGGAGCGAGTGCACGTCTTTAAATGCGGCTCTTGCTCGTCGGCTAACGGTGTGGAGTCTTGCTCCTACCTTTCGCTGTCAGCTAACACTACAGCACAATTATTTTATGTCTTGATGTCGTATTGGTTTCAGTATGGGATGTGTTGCAACATTCGCCCTCCTTACCATGATTTCCATATGGTAACTGAAAACAAACAAAAAATTGAAATCCCTAAAACTTACCACACTCAACTACTATCAGGGTAGGGAATCAAAAATAAAAAGTTTAAAGAGTCATGTTAAATTTTACAAAATTTTGAGAAATTTGGTATAACAGCTGTTATACGAGGTGAAAAGTCTGACTTTGACTTCTGACTTTTCACATCGTATAACAGCTGTTATAATAAATTTCTCAAAAACAGAATTCAGCCCTTCAAATAAGGGAAAAAAGCGCACCACGACCATATTTTTACTTTTTCAATTTGCTGAACGCGTTAACAAAAAAAAATTAAATTTCGAAATGTAGAATTTCGAACTTCGAAAGCCGATATCTATTTTTTGGAGGCTAACTTCGAGAAACGGAGATAGTACTTTGTTTACTAAGGCCTCAATCTCTACGAAAAAGTGGGTTTGTCCAATCCCCAGAAAAAAAGTTGATTTTGTCGCATAGCGTTATTATTACAAATACGAAACAACAGGTTTGACTCACTTATTTACTTTGACTTCCCCTATTCATGATATTTGGATATCTTTATTAGCTTTTCAACGCAAACCCCAATAAAAATTTATCCTCCAAAAATATCATGAGTTTCAGGTCTAAGTATAATAAGAATCAGGTAAAATAACAATTGCAATAAACATTGAAAGTGCTATAACTTCTTTGTTTATTATTTTAGTAATATGGTTTAAAGGCAACAATTTCTTGAACTTTTAATTACTTTCGTTTGGTAAGGAAAAAGGGATACTTTAGGGGGGCGGTTACAACTTTGTTAGCTGACCTAATTATGTGGAACCATTTTTTTTCCGAAATCCTCTCAACATAATCTTTAAATTTAATGGCGGACATTAGCACCTTTTTTATATGGGGACAAACCGAGTCTAATAGGCACTCAACTTTTTATGTGCATATGTGTGTATGAACATGATTAAATGTGTGTACCTTTTATGATATATTTAACATTTTCTTCTTTATCCACATTTTCAAGAATTTATTTTTATGCAAATATCGATTTTATTGTTTTTAGAAACAGACAAAGGAATTTCAGGAACTAAAATAACTATTAGATAACTTGTATCTAAGAAAAATTTAAGAAAAAGTCCAAAACTATATGAAATTCTGATATTTAACTTCACTGTCTTATGCACAATAAAAAAAAAATTGACGGCATCCAAAAGCTTGACGGGAGGTAGAAAACGCTGCCAAAGTCCTCTGAAGGGATGATAGTGATGATGATTGCATCTTGGTTTCGGGAACCCATTCCCATTAAAGATGTGTAATGGATTTCGGTTTAGAACTTTATTAAATATGCGCGTTCATTAGATTTTTCTATCGCAATTATCGGAAACATTTTCAGCGAATTAAACAACTTTTAAGTTTTAGTAAAAGGTGGAACACGCGAGTCACACTTTAGAATGTATAAACTTTCAAAACGTTAGAAAACGGTGTTCACTGTCTGCTTGTCCAAAACCAAAGAGCTCGAACTACCGCAATCATAGCCTCAGCTAAGCCGTTCTTTGCGGAAATTTTCCAATATCATAATTCTTATGCTTAATCATCGCGAGTGGCGTGATTTTCATGGAAATGCAAAAACACGTAAAGATTAATATCAGGGTAAACAATAATATTGAATACATAAAATAAAAATGTACTAACTTAGCAGAGAACAAAACCAGAAGTTCGAATTTTTCGATATAAATGAAATCCAAATTCGGTACTTATTAGAATTTAGTAATAATTAGATAAACAAATTTTAGATAAACCTTATTTCTTAAATTTTGATGTTGCTTTGCCCGGGGTGCGAGCCCGGGGCATACGGCATGGCAGGCGGAGCACGCTACCATCACACCACGGTGGCCGCATATATGTATAAGTAAATAATTATTAATATGATAGAATAACCTATTTGTAGTAAATATATGTAAGTAATATAGTAATAATTAGTAAAAGTAGCATAGCAGTAGGAGATAGAAAAATGTGTAGATAAAGGTATACTAAACATCCAAAAAGATGTATTAATAACAAATTTGCGTGGCTTGGGTCTTGTAGAAAAAATTAATTAGCAAGGCTACTAAACTGTCCATTATGAGGTAGGAATGATTATTTGGATACAAGCGCCACTACAGAGTATTCTACAGGATCCGGCGTATCGTAAAAATTTTGTTGATAGTAGACTTACGAAATCTGAAGATAGAAACTTAAATGCAATATTTAGCTGACTTATTATGCGATAATTAGTTTGGCTTGCGGGATCGTCGTTCTTATAAATTGGCCAGAGCACACTTAAATTCCATACTGGGGACATGCGCTGATCCGACCGTACTTTGAATAGGAGTTGATGCATGCTATCAACCAACTTCTCGCCCCCTATTGAACAGTTTGCTATCTAGAAATGAGGAGAAGTGCTCGCCCCTAATCTTACGTACACTCTGTACATCGGATATTGCTAGAGAGTTATGTCAATTGATGCAAATTTGGCACTCTTATATAAAAAAAGATAAAAAATAAAAAATAAATTTAAGGCGCGACAACCTCCGAAGAGATCGAAGGCCGAGCTTCTCTTCCAATTCGCGTTGTGCCCCTTTTGATTTTCCCAACAAATTGGCCGGACGGGACCTACATGTTTTATGCCGACTCCGAACGGCATCTGCAAGGCAGATGAGGTTTCACTGAGAGCTTTTCATGGCTGAAATACACTCGGAGCGCTTGCCAAACACTGCCGAGGGCAACCCCGCTTAGAAAAATTGTCTTCTAATTGAAAAATCTTATTTCTAAAATTTTGATGTTGCTTTGCGCGGGGTGTGGACCCAGGGCATACGGTGTGGTAGGCTGAGCACGCTACCATCACACGCCGGTGGCATTCTTAGATCGTAGAAATTTAGTGTCCGCCTTTGGGTTCTGGATTTTAGTTTGGGATATTCCTCCACATCTTTCGATTCCCTTTACCCTAAATGTACACCAAGAATTAGATATCTACTTGAAATAGCCGCGGAGCGCGACCGGGCTTCACAATTCAATACCTACCGAACTGTGTATTGGATTTTTTAATTACTCCATTAAACAGCAAGAATAGACTTAGTAAAAAATTGTAATTGTATTGTAGCATATGAGAGAGGCATTGCGATTTTATGGGTTGGCACGTGTTTTGATCAAGGTGTGCAAGTCTAATCAGCGACCCACTCAGAGAATCTCAAGGTTCAACAAACTCGAAAAACTGATTTCCTCACTCAATGTAATTTTTAAATTTTCAAAGTATTTTTTCGTATTTTTTTACTTAGAATCTTTAAGATCTAGGTGTGCGATATAATAACTTACCGTGTCTTGGTTTAAAAACGACTCCATATTCTCTCTTACAGCGCCTCCCACATTTGTAGTGAAGCCACAGGACAAAAAGGTTGGGTTAAATGGCGTTGCTCAGTTCCCTTGTGTTGCCGATGGCAATCCACCACCTTCGGTTTTTTGGACAAAAGAGGGTTCTTCCACATTGATGTTTCCAAATAATTCTTACGGTCATATGCATGTCTCAGTTGAAGGAACATTACAATTGAATGGCGTACAAAAGGAGGATAGTGGCTATTATGTGTGCTCCGCCTTTAGCGTTGTGGATTCAACAACGATACGGACATTTCTGCAGGTGAGTTCTGATGTGAGCATTGTGAAATGATTGAATGAGTGAATGTATGAGCAATACTAGGAAAATAAAAAAATATTTAAAAATTTCCTTACCTACATACCACAGAAGATGATATTGTTTGCATACTTATAAAAAGAAATTTAAAATTAAATCTGTTAATTAGTTCTCCATTGTATTATTGTTGTGTATTCTGGACATTGTTTCCTTTGTCAAAAAGCTTAAAAGCCGTTGAATTGAAATTCATGTTTGACAAAATGTTTTTAAATCATTAATCTTACATTAAAATGTACAGATACAAAGATCGACAAGAGGCTTATGGCGTTTTATTTTCTTAAAAAATTGTTGCTTAAATAAATGGTAAAACCTTAATAGAGTTACTCCTACTCTTGAATAGTGTCAACTTTTATAGTGCATGAAAAGAACATAAATGGCTACCCCTCAATAATAATAAAAATTTATTAGCAATTATTGCCTTCATTTCAATTTTCTTCGCTAAAAATTTGTGAAGTTACGAAAATAAATTGTGACGATCAATTGGTTTGGCAGGGTTACACTGCCACGCCGTCATTTTATGCAGGGTAAAAGTGTAGCGCTGTAGCTTTACGAGCAGGAAACAAAATAAATACGGATTCATATGCTAAAATTGCAAAACGACATCGCTTTGTCCTTTAACCAAATTTGATAAGGGATGACGAAAATCTGGAAATTTGCAACAATTTCCAGATCAGTTCTTAACACCTTTTCGATCACTTTGAGAATATTTCGAAACCACTTTAGGACTATTATTTCGAGACAACTTCTGTATTATTTCGAAATTATGGAAAACTAACCGGAGGGATCAAAGAGCGACGGCTGCGTTGCGGTGTACATTCGAGATATACTGGTAGCTATAACTGAGAGTATAAAATCGTGGGCATATTCCTCTATAGGTATAATCACACTAGAATTCACAAGACGTTGCAAGTACTCAAAAAAATCTGGGAATACTTAAAACCAGAAAATACTGATCCAGATCCGAGTATATTATTGCAACAAAGAGAACTTACCGCTTGTTGTTTTTTTATTTTAGTTTTCACAAGACCCATTTCAACACCTTTCTGTAATCGAGAAGATTTTAGTTTCGTTATTCTAATTCCATTTCGATAAATTAAAAGGGTTTCAATAAATTAGGGTTGCATACAAAAACTTTATAAATTAAAATAGGTATCAAAGTTTTTTTCCAGGATTCATCATTATCATTAATAGGCGCCTAACCAACTAAGCAATTTTCACCGTTTCGTAACAAGTCGCGCCAGCTATTCCTGTTTCGCGATATCTGACGTCACTTGGGAACACCAAGGACATTCAATTCTTCCTCCACCTGTCTCTCCCAATACAGTGGATGTATCCCCTACCCTTGCATACAAACTTCGGTGTCAACTGAAATACTGTCTTGGCCGTAGCGTTTTCTTCTATCCACATACCACGACCTAGCCAGCGAAGCCTTTGGGTTTTTATTCGCTGCACTCTCTCTATATCTGCGTAAAGCTCCTACAGCTCATAATTATACCTCTTCGTTACTTGTCGTCGGCATCATGGACAGAACTATTAATCTTCCGAAGAAATTTTCTCTCGAACACTCCAAGAGCCATCTCATCTTTTCTGGACACCGTTCATGATTCCAAACCAGACATCAAAACAGGTGTGATGAGCGACTTGTAGAGCGTGATTTTCGTTCACCGCGAACTATTTAAATAAAATTCATTATACTCATTACATCCATTTCATTGTATTGATAATACAGAAATAATTCAAAAAATGCACACGGCATTGGTGGCGAGGATATCTCCCTGACTTTCACTTCTTCATCGGCTAGCTTTTCGGGTGCCGCGCCTTGAGCTCGAGAACATCTGCATTTATACTGGTGTTAAAGCAGATGCCGCAGAAAGTTGAATGCCCCGCTGCACGCTTTCATTTTCTTTCTAAAGATTTTTCTTGATATCAGAAAGATTCCTTTAAAATGATACCGTGCTTTTACCCTGATTGTGTGTAGCATTATTTTTGTAAAGAACGTCACAGATTGAAAATTGTAAAAAAGATTTAAAAAAGGTTCATTAAAATGTGTTAAGTAATATTTACATTCTTCGTTTAAGCTTATACTAATCTTTAAATAATCAGAGTGAACCGTTCTAAAATAAATCGACGATTGTTTGATCTCAAACTCCGCTTTTATGTGAGGAAGTGACAAATAAGTAATTTTATATATTTGAAATATTGAAAATAATTGATGAATGCTCTTATAAATACATACTATACCCAGCAATCAAAAGAAACGAACCGAAAAAACGAAGCCAACAAATTCTTTAAGTATTTTAGTATTGCTTTTATATTGCAAAAAGTTTTATTACTTGCATGCAGTGTTGCCAGGTTAGCCTTTTCGAGGCTAGATTTATCCTTTTTTTTTTTGCCCTTAGCCTCGAAATTTTGTGTTTAGCTTTTTGTATAGCTTCTAGCCTTTTTTACTCCGAATATATTTTTAAAAATTTCTGAAATAAAATAATTTCAATAGTTCCTGTGAACACCTAATACCTAATAATATGAGTTCTCTCTTTTTCTGCTGAAAATTCGTTGAAAATTTCAAAGCCAGATGTATTTTCTTACTTTGAAAAAGAGAAGTATAGTTATTCTTCAAGTCAAATAGCATTAATAGAGCTGCAGTGGTGAAAACTTATAACTATACAATGGAAAAATGTACACTCCACCATGGAATTTTGGTCGGAAGTCCGAGAACATAAAAATGCATTAAACGAACCTCCTTTTTTAGAACTTGTCGAATTCGTATTTAGTTGTTTAGTATTACCACTCAGTAACGCGGAGGTGGAAAGAGTTTTTAGTGGCATGAAAATTCTGAAAACTAAATGAAGGAGCAAACTAAAAATTAAAATGATTAATGCGCTGCTTAATATTAGATGCTCATTAAAACGCTTATCTAAATGTTGTAATGACTTTGAAATTATCTATGATCTCATATCTATGGTAAATAGCCAAGCTTTATTCGCAGACTTAAGCTCTTCTGATTCTTCAGACAGGGAATATTTTATATAAATAATTAGTTTGTAATATTTTTTTATGTATATACACATATGCAATCATTTAAAGTAATTCCATGTGCTAGTCAAAGAAAATGTGCCTGATATGTTTTGAAACAGGAAGTTATGCTTAAGTTATGTTTATAAGTTCTTTTATAAAAAAAATTTAATCAATTAACCAAAAAATTTCTGGCCTTTTTTTTAGCTTCTTTTTTCTAAATTTAGCCTTTTCTAACCTTTTTTTTTTTTGCCAATCTAGCTTCTTTTTTTTTGTATCACCTGGCAACACTGCTTGTATGGGTTATTTGATTATTCGGAAAGAAATAATATCTAGTATTCAAATATCTATTCGTTTTCCCATTCACAATTTTTTTCCACTTGACATTATTGATTCTTCTTAATTAAGTGAATATTCTAAAATTGTATCTTTATTAATTTCTTTCATCTTTTTTCACAATTAAACATCCGTATTTGTGTGTGTGTGGGTGTGTGTTTGCCTGACTGTCCCTTTGTATTATAGATTTATTAAAATGCTTGTTATTGTACTTTAAAATCATATTAAAACATTTCACAATTTAATTTAAATTGTTGCTATAGGTTACATCTGTAGATGACACTCCACCACCGATTATACAAATTGGACCCTCAAATCAAACCTTACCAAAAGGCAGTGTTGCCATGTTACCATGTCGGGCATCGGGAAATCCAACACCGCGTGTAAAATGGTACAAGGATGGGACAATGCTGCAGAGTGGCAATCGTTATACAATAGTACAGGGTGGTTCATTGCGTATAGATGGTGAGTTATAATATTGAATATTGAAAACATTATTAGGTATGTTTCTTAAAATACTTATTTATTTTAAAATGGTGTGTAGTGTACTTGCTATATACTCGTATGCAGATAAAATGTCCAAAAGTGAAAATGAAAATTAACAAGGAAATTTTATATATTTTTATTAAAAATTATTGGTATCTAAATATATGTGCGTTTGTCATCTGAAGGATCAGATGGACAGTATCTTTGAAGCTTTTCATGGAGGAGATACACTCGTAGGAATTACCTATACTCTGCCCCAGAAGCCTTCTTGCCGGGGCTTTAAACGATTTCTTTAAATGGGTGATCATAGATGGTCTTAACTACATTGAAGTACATCCAGCCATAACTAGCGAGTGTAGGTTTTACGTGAGTACCTGCCGACGTCGGTTTAACCTCACGGATGCACCATAGTACACCAGTCAAAGAAGGTTTGAACAACTTCCAAGGCTCGCTTACCTTGGTCCCAATCGATAATGTGAGGGTTGTAGGCCTATCTAACACCTCTTCCATTCTAAGGGTCATGGCACCCGGTTGCAGTGCAACTCCACATTCGACTAATCAACTCTTACCGCATTCGGATATCAACTACAGCCATCACGATGCTCCCTAAAGTAGTCTCCCTCAAATGAGCAGAAACGGATCAATCTCCGCGGGCTATCTGCTCCCTGTGATACCACTTTAAAGTCTTGGTATTAATTTAGCAGCCGAAGCTATTACCGGTTAGGTATCCACATACACGGGACCGCGCCTGGAAAAAATAAAAATAAAAATGAGCCTGTAAGGGATGACGGAAATTTTGTTACAATTTTGTTTATGTGTACAATGAGTTCATAAGAAGCTAACGCATCTTCTATGTTGCTTGGTCGCCGAAACTGCGACGCAACCATTCGATGTTTCTTATCACTGCGGTAACGCCAGAGCAGCAGAGAAAATAGGCTTGTTTTCTCTTGAGAGAAAGCAAAAAAAAGACGAAGAACCTCGCTTCTTCTGAGGCCAGTTTCTTGAAAAAGTTGGTAAAATACTAGTTTCCCGCAATTTTAGACTGCCATAAAGTTTAGGTTCAACTACATTAACTGCGGGTTTTAAAATTGAGGTGGAATATAAAAAAATATAATAAAAATGTAAGGCGCGACAGCCTCCGAAGAGATTTAAGGCCGAACTTCTCTTTCAATTTTCCTCATGCTCCTTTTTAATTTTTTTCTACAAATTTGCGGGACGGGCCCTAGGGAATTTTATGCCGACTCCGAACGGCATCTGCAAGTCAGATGAATTTTCACTGAGAAGCTTTTCATGGCAGAAATACGCTCGGAGTGTTTGCCAAATCACTGCCTAGGCGCGAACCCGCTTCGAAATATTTTTTTTCTGATTGAAAAAAGTTTTTTATAAATTTTCGATATTGCTTTGACCTGGAGTTGAACCCACGATCTTCTAAGATAAAAAAGTATGTCAATATCTCTTTTCCTTTTCAGATCTACAACAAAGCGACTCCGGTCTGTTTACTTGCACGGCCTCTTCGGAGAGTGGTGAAACATCTTGGTCAGCTACTTTAACGGTAAGTTAAACAATATTATACCAAAATGCTTGAACTTCTTATTCAACTTTCTTAATTGGCTAATTTTAAGGGTTCAACTATATTGTCCTGCTTAAATAGCCCATTTATGCTTTTATTACGCTAATAGAAATTAAAAATTTATAAATTATAATAATGTGTCTCTTAGAGTGCCAAATTTAAAATCATTCCAACTCGTTATGCGCCCCTTGACTTTTTCATTTGCTGTTGTTGTATGTGACATTATGGCTGTCTCCCATAAATTCGATTTAATGGCATAATTGTCGCGTCATACCACAAAATGGCAATAACTGTATATATGCACATGGTCACGTACAGCAAATATACACCAAAGCACACACACACACACGTAAGGACAAATATATAAGAATTAGGGTGCTTTTTAACCCCATTTTAAGTTTCAAAAGACCTTTAATTTTAAATCATTTCAAACTGCTCATAGGTTTCTTCCTCATAAATTGAGTGGATCAACACTCACAAGAATTCACAAACTATTTTTCTTGGAAGAGCAGTAAATTATAGGAAAGTGCGCACCGGCCTGACGTAAAAAAATAATCGTATATATCCCAATAACACGTGGTCTCTCTAGTGTGAGTTTCGGGCCACCCTTAGAAGTTTTCCAGATGATAAAATATTGATTAAGCACAGTCTTTGGCAAAATGATATCTAGCCTAACCTGTAAGTGTCAAAGACTCATCTTATCTCATCTTTGTTGGTTGTTTGGAAATAATTCCTGTGGTTGGACGTTTGTAGATTCTTTATTCTGCTTAGTTGTACAAAACAATATAGGTAAGCTTCGAGAATCACCAAATTAAAGATCGCCTAAAACAATCTTACTTAATCTACTTCCCTGGCTAAAATAAAGTGGCATAGCTGCCTATAGGCATAACTTTCTTATCAACTCCAGCTTCTCTTCCATGAAATCTTGAATGCAAGAACTGCAGCGTAACGTCCTCTATGAACCGCTGCTGTTTTCATTCGACCTTTCATACTTCGGTTTGAAGAATTCCCTAGAGAAGAAGTCTCACTACATCAAATCCGGCCTCATTTTACTTTCTTTATACTAAGTCCTTTTAAATTTTGTCCGTGAATTTCAGTAACAAATTGGAAAATTCAGCAACTTTCTTTTTGTAATAACTTTTCGTTGCGCCAGAGGATGTAAGCTTGGAAATAACTTCAAAGACCGATGACAATGCATCATGGGGAAAAGGCTGTCTTTAGTTGGCGTCGGGAACCTCTGAAGTCACTTTTCGATAATCTAAAGGTCTTAGATATTTAACCTAGCTGAAAGCCCTATTAGAATGCAATATTCAAGATACAAAGTTCTTCTAGATGGCGCGGGAATCTAGATAATTAGCGATGTTTTAGAAATTTTAGAAGAATCTTCCTATCGATTTTTAAGTAACTTTTCATTGAGCTAAAAACTTGAAGTATTACATTCAGCTCAGTGCAACGAGAAAATGCAACAACAGAGGGAAAAGGTCCGATTCCTAGGGTCCATGTATTCACCATAAGAAATAAATCAACTTTTAGGTTATATGGAGAACACCGCCAACAAAGAGATACGTTAGTACCGAGAATTTGTGAAGCTCGATTCGTAAGCGAATAGATGTACTTCTAGAAAACTAGTGGGTACATTTAAGTTAATAAGAGCTCGCACAGGGATTGAAGTTAAAATACAACAGAGGTAACTTTATCAGAAACAAACCTTTTCCCGGCTTCTTGTGTGTAGTTCGCCGGCTTTTTATAGTAAATACCTTATACAGACAAGCTATTGTTTTTATTATCGGGTTACTATTGAAAGCGAATTACTGTCGTCAAGTAATTGGTTTGTTTTCGCCGTTTCATCGGCTTCTTCTTGTTTTCTCATCGTATTGTTACCGACGGGTTGCAGATGTATTATTGAAATTTGTAAAGAAGTTATATCGATATCTGTTTCATAACAAACCGATGAGTCGTCGTAATATCGTATCGTTAGTACTCCAATAATAATTTGGTAACAACCGCATAAGGAACCAATAAGTTTTCGATATAAAATCGGTATTTTTTTAGGAACAAAAATTAATAACACTCCGATAACAAATCGATAACTTTTTCATATATTCGATGACTTTTTAATATATTCACATATTTCAATGACATATCGATAACTTTTGAAAAAAATCGTAGAATTTTTATCGTAAAAGATTTATCATTTTTGACTTATAACCGATACATTTTCGATAAAATATCGGTAACTTTTCTACTACATAAATATCTATAACTTCTCGACAACAAATTGATAACTCTCACATAACAAACCGATGACAAAAATTTTCGATAATAAATCGACACATTTTTAATAATATACCGATAACTCGTGAATAAGTAATCGATAAACTTTTGTTATCAATAGCCAGTTTATAACTCTTCCATAACAAAATGGTAATATGCCGTCCGGTTTTCCCACATTACAGTATCTACAGCGTAGTGACTACATTTACCCTTATATTCTGTGTTCTTCCATCTATCGCACAACTTTCAAGGACTACGCTTATCCTACAAAACCAAATGCTTAAGAAAATTGTCGCATTTTACTCTGAGTGTTCTTAGGCCAAGCTTCACCAATTTCTTGTGAGGTTATCTCTTTGCCAAAACTTTTCCGGTCACCCTACCTAAGCGGCATATACATACATACGTAGATATAAAACCCTTCATATGGAAGGACTACACAATAGACATTTTTCGGCGACCACCCTGACGCTCTAATATTTATGTATATTATTACACATGTGTTTACTTACTCACATTTGACTTTCTGCCTTCAAATGAAATTTTGCTAACAAATAAAGCCCACGCACGTCCTTTACCCTATAAACTGACCCAACCATGGCGTGTCACAGCTGTGCTCATTTTGTTTAGCTTCGATCTCCTTTTTGGCCAAGGTTGTGGTTTGAGAAAATTTTCATGCACCGAGTCAGTTAAATAATTCAAGCCCTAACTATTACACCACCTAACTCCAATTTGGCTCAGTGGTTGGTTGGTTTGTTGAGCAGGCTTGTAGGCATCCAGCGAGCCAGTTAAAAGTAATAAATGGTTAAAATTAATTTTTAGTAAATTTTGTGTACTTTGAGTTATGCACTTTAATTTAAAATAAAAACTGTGGCAGAGTATTGGCGAGTGTTGTGAATACAGAGCGATGGAGTTTTTCGAAAATAAGGCTGCATTAATTGCCACCGGACTATTATTTATAGGCTATTAATTGTAGCCGTGTAAATATTAATAAATATTTATGAAAAAATGTATTTATGTAAATATAATCAATTGATAATAGACGCAATGAAGTTAGCAAAATGTTGTTAATACACATCGTATTTTTGTATATATCGGCGGCCGCCGTGGTGTAATGGTAGTGTGCTCCGCCTACCATACCGAAGATCTGTGGTTCACGCCCCGGGCAAAAGCAATGCCAAAATTTTAGAAACAAGGTTTTTTAATTAGAAGAAAATTTTTATAAGCGGGGTCGCCCCTCGGCAGTGTTTGGTAAGCACTCCGAGTGTATTTCTGCCATGAGAGTAGATCACGTCCCGCCAATTTGTAGGGAAAATTAAAAAGGAGAACGACGCAAATTGGAAGAGAAGTTCAGCTTAAAGTCTCTTCGAAGGTTATCGTGCCTTACATTTATTTTATATTTTTTTATTTCTGTATATTTAGTTGAAAGAAAATTAAAGTTGGCAACAAATTGATTTCCATTTTCATATTTCGATTTTATTACTAAATTGCAATGGAAGTCATCTGAATTCAGATTGAATATTTTTATCGCATACATTTCGCGACAAAAACTTTTCAAAAACTATGGATTGCAACTTATTGTTTCCATGTCAAAGACTGAGCTCAATAGTCTATACGAAGGAAGCCGGGGGCTCCGCATATCTCATTTAGCTGAGGGACATAAATTCGTGTTCATGAGGATGTTTAGTGATTCCCCATCCTCTTCTCTCAAAAAGTGATCGTTGTTATGATCTTTGGACAGAAAGGAAGAAGTGCTACAGACTCGGTCTAAGATATCCGAATTGATCTCTTCCTTTGCCTCATTTTATCGTTACCAGAGCTAAGTTATGAAGCAGTTTTTGCATAACTTACATACTTTTAACAAGACAATATATTCTACTTAATATTGCCCAGGATAGGTTAGGCCTCACATAGATTAAATGTGTCCATAGTGTTACCAGAATTGGTTTGAACCAAATGGGAAACCCCCAATCAGGTGCCAAGGCTTATGTTATGGAAAGCTCTGTCCTCTTGGCAAACACTAGAAGTTTTCTTGTTGCATCGAGATCTGGCAACTCACCCACCCCTTATAGCTGAAGCCTTGTCCTGGCCAGCGGAGGACAATAACACAGAATGTGCTCAACCGTTTCTTCCTGCAGCTCGCACAACACCTGCTGTTACTGACGTGGCCTAACTTATGAGCCTGTGACGCCAGTAGGAAGTATGCCCACCGTGAGCCTTATATCATAGGCTTTCCACGTGATCTTAGAACTTTTGCAGCAGCGCACTTTTGTTCACGTCTTTCCTGCTTGATGGATCATATGCAACTCCTATCTCCTTTTAATTTCTCCCAAACGAGTTGGTGGGTCTAGTGTCGTTTCAGCGAGTGTTGCACCCTCCTTTGCCAACTCATTGGCCTTTTCGTTAACTGCTATCTTTTTATGAGAGGGGACCCAGAACAGACGTGTGGTCCGACCTTAGCCAAGGTTTTCCACTACTTCTTTGCATTCCAGAACACTTCTCGATGAAGTACTGTGTAAGATTATTGCCTTAATCGTCGCCTGACTATCAATGTAAATATTGACGCGACTTAAGCTTAATCACGCTTCCTCCAGAAATTCTACAGGTGTAAATGGCATGCAATGCTGTTTTCGGGGAAGTTTTTAGGGCTCCCGTTATGCTAATCATTGACAATCTGAATACCTTCTCTAGTTTTTTGCTATACGTACTTTTTTGTGTGGCTGTCCACCAAACAAAGACCCTATTGTAAAGTAGGGTTAGACAAATACCCAATGAGAGAGCTTGGGTGATAGGCCCCACGTACTTCCTAGCATCTTCTTTAATGCATACAGTGCCGTGGAGGCTTTCTCGCTCTCTTTTATACATGAATTTTTCACGACAACTTACTATCTAAGGTAACTCCTAGATATTTTGTGCTGCAGTTTTTTGTTGGGTTACCCTTTCAAGCTTAGGCTTTGTTAAAATAAATAACGAGAACCTCCGAAGAGATTTTACGGGACGGGACCTACATGTTTTATACCGAATCCGAACGGCATATGCAATGCAGATGAGTTTTCACTGAGAGCTTTTCACGGCAGATATACACTCGGAGTGCTTGCCAAACACTGCAAAGGGACGACCCCACTTAGAAAAATGTTCTTCTAATTGAAAAAACTTGTTTATCAAAATTTGATGTTGCTTTGTCCGTGGCGTGGACCCAGGATCTTCGGTGTGGTAGGCGAACAATGCTACCATCATACAACTTCAGATGCCCAAGCATGTACACCCCGAAGTGCCTGAGCCATCAGAGAGCTGATTGTTGTTAGGCATCTGTCACTTATGATGACTGGAACGTCAACTGCATATGTCGTGAGTTTTACTGGCACTCTGTCGAATCGGTTTTTTGATGGCCAGCGTCCACAGCATTGCTGATAGTACCCCGCCCTGCGGCGTTCCTCTGTTCACCGATTTTGTTGCCTCGCATGGACCCATTGCGATGTAATCATTCTGCAGCTTAACATGGAGCCGACCCAATTTATCTACTCGAGCCGTTCTCTAAGATTTTGGGACGTGGTTCAGTTTTATGCATCCCTCAAAGATTATTCTAAGCCACTCTACAATCGTTCGACCTGCCATCTGCAGCGTAGCAGGGAATATTCCATCCGGACCCGCCGATTTGACCTCGACAAAAGTTTTTATTGCCCATTCATTTTTGGTATTTGGCACCAATCCTCGAACCTCTCGCTCCGTCTAAAAGTTGTTACATACCTCTTCCGTAACCATCTCTTGAAGGGAAGGGTGTATTAAATAGTGCCTCAAAGGACTCTTCAATACTTTGTGACCATCCCCAGTCGTCATTTTTTATCAGTGCCTGGACCGCGCACGTCCCTTGTATACGACCCGGAGTTAGCGTTTCGTGAGAATTATATCGCTACGAAGTGCTGAAAAAACTATTTAAAATTAGAAAACTAAAAATTTAAATAAGAAATATTTGGCGATATTTCTTCGGCCGGAGCTTGCCCCAGGACGTTCTGTGTGAAAGGTGCATCACGCTACCACTACACCACAGCAACTTGTTCTTTACATCTGCCATTACGCAATACAACAAGGAACAGCGTTGACTTCAAAATTAGTTTTTATATCACTCGGAAAAGTGTTAATACTGCACTAAATTGTTTGTGCATCTTCCGAATCAGCTAAACAAACTACGCACACACCTTTTGTCGATTAACAAGATCGCTCTGACCAGATGTGGAGTACACACGGCCTGCCTATATAATAGCATTCACTAAGGCTTCCTTGGTGATTGGGGCTCTGACTGGTCAATTTTCAAGAAGAGCCTATGCGATACGTCTTAAATTGGAAACTACTTTGCTGCTGCAGCTGCATGGAGGACGAAGACAGGGAATAATGGAGTCACTTAATTTTTGACTGTTCAGCTTTAGCCAATGTCGAGATCAGTCTTATTCGAAATTATAATCTCGGATTAATAACATATCATGGCAGCCCCATTGTTTTAGCAAATATTTGAAGTGGCTTACAGGCCTGATTAAAATTAACAACATTAGCACGAAAAACATTTATAACTCTTGAATCAGTATTCATCAACGGGTGCTCACCAAAAATTACTTACTTACATATTAGCACCATTTTACAGATATTTAATTGTGCATAATTCCGCACACCAACAACACAATTTCAACCAAAACTATCAACCACACTTGAACTAACAAACTCAGCGAGGAGCAACAGCAATGAAAATATTTGAATTTGCATTTTCTTGTTGTGAAATTTGCTAATAAATTCCGTGGAAAATCGTTGAGCCGAAAACTATAAAGTTCTGCATCAAATACACACGAGTGCAAATAGTTAGCAGCGAGTTAATTTTAGGGTGGGGCAAATAAGTTAAACTACGGCATTCATATTGAGGATCGAATATTTGGCAACAATATTAGTGCGAATGTATGTGCGTGGCATGTTGTTTGTGGCATGTGGTGCAAAATGCTCATATTATATGTGTAGCCTGTGGTAAATCAAATTTTTATGATGCATACCGCAAAAGATCTAAAAAAACATATACTGAGATTCCACATATGTCGTCCATAGAGGTGCAAAGTGGCGGGCGGTGAAGCTGGTTTTAAGATGTGTGAGATGCGCGGTAAAAAAATATCGATGCTTATTTCTTGCGAAACAGTAAAAGCTAATGTGCTTTGTATTGGTTTTACAAGAAATAATATTTTTTTGCAATGTTTGCTTTTACTTTTTGCAGTGCACGGCTTAAGATTCTATGAATTTTCTGCATACTTAAGTTATACGCTTATTCTGCTAAGCACCGAAAACATCAAAGGATAAACTTTAGTATCTAACGTAATAAAGTTTTTAAGAAAAACAAAAAATTTTTTGCATTTCTAAGATAATTCATTGCTTTAAGATTTAGAAGATATGAGTGTTAGTGGGTGCGATGGTTTGCTCGTCACTACACACCGCTAGTGCGTTAATGCGATGAGTAACAACTGAGATATCATCAAACTTAGTACACGAGCTTAGATAATAACTACGCCCACTTTTTCGATATCAAAAATTTTAAAAATTAAAAAAATGGTACAAATACGGGTAAAGTGATGAAACTAGGCGACCATCGACAAAACTTTCCAAAACTATCGGCGATTGTCTATAAAGCGGTAAATCAATCAAGAAAGCAGAAAGTCTTAAAATGTGATACTCTGAATATAGTGATATTCCATGAAATAGCGCCACGAAAAATCAAAATCGCATAGCTATAAAAAGGAACCTATGGATTCAACGATTTGTTAGTAAAAAGTAGAAAAGGTAAATTTTGAGGCTTCAAATTGAGACATCAACGTAATTCATAAAGTCGAAACCATTGCCTCAAAAATTTAGAATTGGTTACAGTGTACTACTATGGGTGTGACTTTAAATAGAACCAGTGAAAATTTCTTAACTTCAGTCGTGTTGAGTTATATGACTGATTGTAATTTCTTTAAACTATGTAATCAAATTGAAGAAAGGCAATTGATTTGATGTCCAGAATGACTAAGTTGTATAGCCAGAGTTTTTGCTTACCGCTGAGCTAAGACTGATCCCATAATACCCAAGTTTCTCACAGGAACTGGCGGGGATGCTCCTTTGATCGGACCCTAAGGACCTTTTTTATTGCTCGAATATCTGACTGCGGGAGTGACTTTAATAACTGCACTTCTATTTGTGCAAATGATTCATGTTGTTTTGTCAGATCGAGTCCTTTACTCGTTTCCCTCGTTGACTCATGACTATGCGCTCGTTATGCTGCTGAGACATTCATAGAAATGTCATGATAAACTCTGAATTATAGAGCATTTTATACATTCCATACAAATTACGTAATATGTGCGAACTATACCTAAACCAATATGATCCTACGGCTATGTTTTGATATTTTAAAATTGTTCTAAGTAAGAATTGGACGTTGGAGGATCTTCGCTTTGATTTCGTCTCACCAAAACATGAGTATTAACTTGGTTGCTGCTCAATGAACTGAATGAAAACATACGTCAAAGGGGGCAGGGTAATGGCTCATATAATGCATAATAGAAATTTTAGGCTGTGCATCAAAGTTGTTGAACGGTAGTTCTATAAAAACTTTACAACCAGAAGATAAAGGAGCTATCACAAACTAGTAGATTGGAGGTCTAGACATTGTTTTAAAGCTAGCGAATACAATGGATAGTCGAACATACATACATTGAGCTAGAATGAATTCTGGGCCCGTATTACGTGTTACGATCAATGTCTGAAACCCATTTTTACTCAAGCAATATCTATACAACGGACAAACTTTTTTAAAAATTATAATAAGGAATGGATCTAACGAGTACTATTTGTCGCTAGTTCAAATATACCATTAATCTGATCCTTCAAGAGCTATTGTGATTTAAAAAAGGAGCTTCGATCATGGATCGTAACACGTAATACGGACCCTGCTTAATAAATTTCAATTGTCTTTTTAATGAAACCGTAAAAACTCATGTCACTGGACATGACTTAAGTTAACGAATTGCACCTGGCTTTTTTGAATTCTTGGTATAACGGCTTAAGCATTAGATATGTATCGTTGCTTATCGATTCCAACTGAACTTAGACTTTCCTACTTGTTACAGAACAACTTTACGTAGCACACTTGTCGGACGCTCCTCGTAGCATTTCAAGGACCTACAATTGCATTTTAAGTGCACCATTTAAAAATATTGAAGTTAAAATAACTGTCGTCACACGCCTGACGCACAACATAATCTACATGTTTTATGCCACTTACATTAGTTTTTATCTGGGCAACTGTCAGCGTTATTCACACGCCATAAATTTTTGGCAAGCCAAGAAAAAGTCAAAAAGCAAAAGTATTTTTAAAAGACACGCTTTCCTTTTGAATTTTTTGCTCAGTAAGTAGCACTCAGCAAAGATTTACAAACCCTTTATGCCATATTTACGTGACATTTTTGCTGCGCTTTAGCAAATGTCACATAAATTGCATATTTAATATTTGCGAAACTGACAGATGCTTCTAGGTGCTCTTAGTGCGTTGTACAAATTGACCTGAACACACATTGACATACACAGCTACGAAACCGTAAGGTAGCGTAGACATAAATGTGTGGTCGGTCGTGATTTTTTCAAATTTTTTTTTTTAGTTTCTGCGTACTTACATAATAATTGTTTCTTAAAACTCATTTGCTGCTAACAGCAATTTCTGTACATACATTGAATATCATTTAAAACATAGAAAAGAAAAAAATTTAAATTACAGTAATTTGTGCATGTGACTCTAAATATTGGTGCTTCTCCAACCGATTGCACTTATCGCGGAGAGGACATAATTTACCAATAAAATTAGCATTTTTATTAACATTCCGGCACAAGCAAAAATAGTGCAATACTACCTAACATAAAAAAAATCTTAGGCTTTTGTACATTTTTTCCCACTGTGCAGTCGTGACATGTTGCTTTAAATTACGCGTAATATGGCGTAAGCTGTCTGTTTTTTTTTTTTACTGTTCGAAACCTCTTGCAGTTTGCTGTTTCGCTAGTTGCTACAAGCAATGGAAGACTGACGTACTGCCTGACGTTTTCTTTTGCTGCACAATTTTCAACTCAATTTGCATAAAACAATTTGGTGCCCTTGTCGTGAGTCCTCCTGGCTGTAAAGGACCACATTCACATGTGTATCATGAGTAATTATGTATGCATGTGCGCTCGCAGACGCCAACACGGCTGTCGATTCATCTAGATGACCAAGCTAATTGCCAACGGCCATTCGTCTGGAAATCGCCCGCATCAACCAACTCCACAAACACATGTTGCCACGACATTGATTTGTGGTCCTACTTTATTGTAATTTATGCACTCAAAACCGAAATGTAAATGTGAAGAATCATTTGTAAAAACCATTACTTAGCCCTTAAGATTAGTTCCATTACATACATATAACCAGAACAGCATATCCCAATTTCTGAGTCCAATATATTTTCGTATGGACCACTTCTGCTATTTACTGAGCGAATTAAAGAGAGGAAAAAATAAAAATTATTTCTGATTTTTGAATAAAAAATCAATCCATTTATCGATAGCCTGGGTTATAAAAAACAGGGAGAAATTTTAATAATCCGTGAATAAAAGTGAATTCCATACTTTTATTTTTTAAGGAGAGTATATTCAGTTTAATAGTAACAGCTAAATTTTTTCCGAAAATTGTCATAACCCAGTTTTATTTCATACATTTATACATTAAATAATATAAGAACTATTGAAATTTTATCCTGCGGTGATTATGGTATGATAGGCCTTGAGTTCAACTATAGTGCGATCGCGAGTAGGCTGGCAATGTCAGACCCCGCTTGCGACTGCAACGAACTATTTTACGATTAAAGATATCTGGATCCCGGGCCATAGTGATATACCGAGCAACTGTTAAGCGGATCTCTTAGCCCGTAACGGTACAATTTAACCAGATGAGAATGGCTGCAGGCTGCTCCTGCATATATGGGCCTCGAGTCAGCTCAGCGAGCGTTGGGCGGTTATAAGTTATCGACTCCCTGTGTGTCGTTTTATCACAAAAATTGTCATGCATTTCTGCTCTTTCTAATCAATTTGCCATCAGAACCACATTCTTCCTTCATAACAATATTCAACAATACTTCCTTTAGCAATTTTTACCCTTAATTCTTTTTAAATTTTTTCGGCATTTTTATACGCTGGACATCAATCATTCACAGGCCAAGTTTTTACATTTGTAATACAGCGAAAAATTGAAATTAATTGATGGCCCTTCGGCCAAGAGTTAAAAACCTACATAAATATAAAATTGTTTTTATAAAATAAAAATAAAAAAATCAAATAAATTGCTTGAAATATTTTGCATCGTTCGCGTTGGACGTTTATTAAAATAAAATTTGTATGCAGCAGGATGCGTTGCTACGCAAATTGTTGCAATACTCGCGTTCCACGTATGTAAACAAATTTCGATTAAATTGGCAGCGATCATTAAATTGGTTACCATTCTTATTTTTGCTGCTCGTTGCAACATACCCAGCGAACATTCAGATGCACAAAATACTCTTATATCAGTCCTTCTAGGAGTCCCAAATAAATGTATTTCCTTCGTTTCGGGGATTGGTCGCCCTATATGTCCAAGACTGGCCTTGTTAACAGCATATACATATTTTGTTTCTTCTTTTAGCCTTCTTAAATTTCAAAAATACTTTTAGAGCACATTTTGAAGTAATTTTTAATCTTGCAAGTCATTTATCATCTCTCGTTCCATTTCCCCTCTTCTGCTTCCTGATTCATTTCCTGTTTCTAGCCACTTTCCTATTTTTCTCACCTCTGCTTTTCGTATTTTCTATGTCATCGTACGGTGTTACATATTAATCAAGACACAAATCTTCCTCTTCTCGTTTCTCTTCTCTCTTGTTCTACCTGCCTTTATTAACTTACCCTTTTCTCTCCTGCCTATTTTTCATCCTTTTCCCATTCCTGTAATTGTTGCTATTCCTTTACCTACACTTGCGTTATTGTTACAATTTCCATTTCTAATGCTATGTCTATTGCTGTTTTTATTCCTTCTCGTTTCCTATTAAAATTCCTATTCTTATCCTATGCAGTTCCTATTGCTATTCCTATTCCAATTCTTATTCTTATTCCCATTTCTATTTCTATTCCTACATTTATTTATAGTTCGATCTCATTTCCTGTTCTTACTAATTTTCTTTTACCTATTACTATTCCTTTTCCTAGTCATGTTCCATTCCTATTCCTATTTTTGTTCCTATTCTTATTTATATTCCTCTTGCTATCCTTTTACCAATATCTACTCGTTTCCCTGTTTATAATGGTTTTCCTATTCTTATTCCCATTCCTGTTCATATTTCGACTTCTAATTATATCCCTTTCCCTACTCTCATTCCTATCCCTATCTCTTTTCCTAGTCCTGCTCGTACTCATGTTCTTGTTCCAATCGCGTTTCCTTTACCCGTTCATAATCCTATTCCTATTCCTGTTTCCATTTCTAACTCTATTCGTTTTCCTAGTCCTATTTCTATTACTGTTTTTTATTTCTATTCCTATTTCTATTCCCAATAATTTTCCTGTTCCAATCCCTATTGCTATTCCTTATCATATTCCTATTTCTTTCCCTATCCATAATCCTTCTCCTATTCTTATTCCTATTCCTCTTTCTATTTCCCTATTCCTGATATCCTAATCCTGTTCCTATTCCTATACCAATTCCTATTCCGCTTCCTTAACCTATTCTTATTCATATTCCTGTTCATATTCCTACTCCCGTTCCTATCCCTATTGCCACTCCTTTTTTATACCTCCTGCTATTGCTATACCCATTCCTTCTCCTATATATTTGTCTCCCTCTCTCTACCTCGTGCTTTCCCTATTCTCGCATGTTTCACATATCTGTGTCAACAAGAAATAACCACTTAAGTAGAGTGAGGGCGAAAATTCATGATTACCAACTTGATTTTCTGCACCAACTGTCGCATAATCCGCCTTCTTAATATCGTATATGAGGTCCCGTCAAGCGTATTGTGCGAAAGATTGAAGTTCATCGTGAGTGGGCTGATTGGATTTTATCAGCGCAGCTTCAGTCCTGGTAAATCTATTATTGAACAGTTTTCACTATGCGCCAAATCTTGGAGAAAGCCCGCGAAAAAAGAATAAACACGCTTCACCTCTTCGTCGATTTTAAGATTACCTTCGATAGTACGAAAAGGAGTTACCCAGATGCCGCTATATATGATAATGATGTGGTAAAAAGTGGTGTTGAGCCATTTCGTAGAGCGTGGACCATAACAACATGAAATGAAGAGGTTCGGGAAGTGTTCGAGAAAAAACTTCGTCAGCGACGGCAATTACAGATTTAAAACACAGCGGATATGCTGCTTTGGCCATGTTGTGCGAATGAAAGATGCTCCGTCCAAAAAAGTATTATAATCGGAAACCGCCTACGGACACAGAGGAAGAGAGCGGCCCAACTCCGCTGGAAGCGCCAGGTGGATATCGAGTGAAACTCCCTTGATGTTACCAATTGGCGCCAGTTAGCCTAACGAGAAAGCGACTGGGGCGCCGTGTTGGACGATAACCGTTTAAACAGTTAAGCCCCAAATAAGTAAGTTAGTAAGTATAAAGCAATATGAGCGCTATTCAAATACATAGAAATAATATGGATATAGTTGTGAACAGCGGATGCGTTGCTAATAACGCAGTTTTATAAATACAATGCCACTTATTAAGCTCTGTTGAATGTGCCGAAAATTATTCCAAACTAGTAGGTATTAAATATATACAAAATGAATAGCAGCAGAAAAAAAAAACAAAAGTAAGGAGTGGAAATGTGGAAAATGCATCTGCCTTAACCAATATGAATGTAGGTGAACTCGAGTTCAAAGCCCAGCGTCTGAAAACATAGCTGATGAAGAAGTGAAATTCAGAAATATGTCCTAGTAACATGCTGTTCACGTATCATTATCATGACTTTGGTATGGAATATAGACACGTGTAACAGATTTTATTAGCGATGGAGTGAAAACTTTAGAGGAAACTCCAGATATGTCACTGCGCGCATCCAATCTATCTACTACTCCACAAGTCACTTGATTCTTAATTCATAACAATTCATATACATACATATGGGGTATTCCATCCCATTTCGACCAATTTTGAACCCGACCCCTTTAGAATTGGCTGAAAGTTTTTCTTCTTTTTCTAGCTTACGAAAGACGTTTTTCAGAATTTCTTCAAATTTTTTCATCCAACTCAAAAAAAGTTATGAATTTAAAAAAAAAACACCGTTTTTGTTTTCAAAATGCTATAACTTTTTCAAAAATTGACCGCTTGGGATCTTGTTTTTTTTTAAATTTGTTTTTAAATGTACTTTTCAGAAAAAATACAAAAAAATTTTTGAATTTTTTTTTTTTTTTGTATTTTTTCAGTGTTTCGAGATTTTTCGAATTTCGCAATTTTCTTCTTTTTTTTTCTAATAAAAAACTTCAATCAATTCTGCAATCATCCCCACTAATCCCGGAATGGGCCGATTATTATTTTTTTTTTTATTTAATTGAAAAAAAAAAACTTTAAAAATGTTTTTGTATTTTTTTCCGAAAAGTACATTTAAAAAGAAATTAAAAAAAAAAAAAAACTATCCCAAACGGTCAATTTTTGAAAGTTATAGCATTTTGAAAAAACACCGTTTTCCAACTCAAATTAAGTTATGAATTAAAAAAAAACGGTGTTTTTTTCCAAATGCTATAACTTTTCAAAAATTGACCGTTTGGGATCTTTTTTTTTTTTAAATTTGTTTTTAAATGTACTTTTCGAAAAAAATATAAAAAAAAATTGTTTAAGTTTTTTTTTTTCAATTAAATAAAAAAAAAATATAATAATAATCGGCCCACTCCGGGATTAGTGGGGGTGATTGCAGAATTGATTGAAGCTTTTTATGAGAAAAAAAAAAATGGCGAAATTCGAAAAATCTCGTAAAACTGAAAAATTACCAAAAAAAAAAAAAACTTCAAAAATTTGTTTGTATTTTTTCCGATTTAAAAACAAATTTAAAAAAAAAGATCCCAAACGGTCAATTTTTGAAAAAGTTATAGCATTTTGAAAACAAAAACGGTGTTTTTTTTAAAAATTCATAACTTTTTTTGAGTTGGATGAAAAAATTTGAAGAAATTCTGAAAAACGTCTTTCGTAAGCTAGAAAAAGAAGAAAAACTTTCAGCCAATTCTAAAGTGGTCGAGTTCAAAATTGGTCGAAATGGGTTGGAATACCCCATATACACATATGTGCATTTATTTGAATTTCAAAACACAGCCATAAGGTTTAATATGTACATACATTTTTATTATGATGAAAAAAATATTTCTGGACGTGGGACTTAAAATCTCTTAAGTATATTCATATATGGGTTTCGGTGGCTCATTGTCAGTGAACTACCTGTCAGCACGCCAATCACTCATGTCATCTAATAGTGAATAAACCATGCTGTAGTTGCTGATGACAAGCAAAGCTGCAGGCGAAAAAGAGCCCTCTATTAAAATTTTGCACTAAAAAAAATAAAAAACATAAAAGCCTGCCAAAATGTTTGAGTATCTATTAATTTTTTGTAACACAAAAAACTTACCGATGTGTTCATGTTTTCTTTTTACCTTTCTTTTCATACTTTTATATGCATTTGGAATGGACATGGATGGCGTATCGCCGATGGCAATCAACGGTTCATATCGCGCTCACCACAACAATAAAACAACACTAACGGCATTTAACATTGATGGTTTCGTTCAATGGGGAATTGGCCAACATAACATATTTTTTTGTTGTTTCATCTACAATCACCATCATCATCACCCTGCTGGTACGCTTCTTTGATTTTCGTTTGGTTCTTATTCATTGCGGCAGGTGGAAAAGGGCAGCTCATCGCTGTTGCATCGTTCAGTGGATCCAAGCGCTTATCCGGCGCCGCCTGGCACACCAAAGGTGGTGAACGTCACACAGCATAGCATCGGTTTACGTTGGTCGCGCAGCCAAGAGAAGCCGGGAGCGACTAGTCCAATTATAGGGTGAGTGATGCATGCACAATTTAAAAAAAAAATTTTTTTGTTTCTTATTTTTGTTTTTTATTGTTTTAAATTTTGAATATTGCGCTTTTGTACGAAAATTTCATGCAGAATTCTTCATACGCCCCTAAAACGTCTCGTTTGCTTTGAGTAAATTTTTTTGTTTCTGCACACACACAATCATATCCTCAAGCGAGTCTTTTATCAACACCATTTCAATGCATTTATGAATTTGTTTGAAATTTAGCGGTATGTTTGGTTGCGGGTGTTGGTTGACTACTAATTTTTTTAAAATTTTCCCCAAAATTCTATGCAACAATTTGCTTTGTCGATGTTGTTAAGCAAATTGCTTTCCAATTTTTTCCAGGCTATATAGTACCACCATCATTACAGCTTTTAACTTCAAGAGTTTTTGTCTTTGTGGCTATTTCATTTTTACTTTGTGTAGCTGATTTTTGCCTGATTTGCCATGAGCATTGAAGGTGATTGACTTCAGCTTTGTTTAACAATTTTTCTCTATTTTACCAATAAATGAGAATTTATGCTTTGGAGTGGCTCCTAAATTAGTTTATGGCTTCATTTATGTAAAATTTATTCTTCGAAAGTTTGAATGAATGTGCATTGTTGAGGGATTGTGAGTGTCAAAAAAAAAAAAAGTTGTTTAACAAATGCACTGAAGTACATACAGAAAATAATTGGAAATATGAGCATCAGAGCTTACTTCGAAAGATTGTTAAGAGCAGTAATTGGGCAGTGCTTTGTTTCTACATAAAATGCATTGGAAATTTCAGTACATAATTGGTATTGATTTTAGCCATAAGATTGTGTGCAATTCATCAAAAAGCTCTTTTTAATAGTTAACTGAAATTTCTGTATCTTCCGTGTTATTTCCTTACGACTGAAAGAGTGGCTCGGGAAGTGTTGTAAGCAAGTTTTTCGAAATACCATTACTTTTCTTTTAAGTTATTGAGCATGTTTCACAGCAATTTATATAAAACGAATAGTCAGGTGTCAATCCGCTGAAAAAGACATTCTATGAAGCCTACTTTTTTCAGTTTATTGGTGCACTAAAGGTAAAATGAATATTTAAGGCGAAACAATCAATTGAAATTTATTCACACATCTTATGCTTCCAATGTAACTTGTCCCATCCGTCGCAAGCTAAAATGAGATTCTATTTTGTCTTTATTAAATATACAATATTTTTTTAGGTACATATTGGATATTACTTTCCCATTTAAGCATTTTTAAGTCAACCACTTACCTACATATATGGGCGGATGATTTTGCAGTCCCACCCGCCACTTAGAAAATTGTAGTTTCTCGCGTTAAGCTGTGTCTTATATATAAATATCTCACGTCACAGTGTTTGTGGTGGAACTCACTCGAAGCAGCTCGACCATCGCTCATTAAATTTTGTGAGCATATAATTTTGTGAGCATATTTATCAGGTCTGAGAATCGGCCAGTTTATTTTATTTTTATTCAAAATAATGGACTGGGACCTGGAGTAGGACTGGGATAGGGACTTGCACTGGCACTTGTACTGGGACTGGGACCGTGACTGCGATTTGGACTGGGACTTTAACTTGGGTTGTGACTGTAACTGAAGTTGGGACTGGGTATTGGAATGACTGATGGTGAAAAATAGGAAGAGCTGGAGAGAAAACAAAAGAAAGAAGGTGAAAGAACTTGATAAATAGGTAGAGTTGGGCAAAGAAAGAACGAAAGGAATAGATGGAGCGGGGGAGAGAGAAGGAGAGTGAGCTGAAGAGAACGAGCTGAGGAAAAAGGCGGAGAAGGAGAAAGAGACGCAGAGAAATACAGAGGTAGAGTGTATAAAAGGATAGGGAAAAGGGGGAGAGAGAGTTATGCAGATAGACCAAAGTTCGGACAGAACAATTCCTGATGGGTCTGCTAGTTTATATAAATTATAAGCTACGTATTAAATGAGTACTCGCATTTGTGTGATAAATTTTTAAAAATTATTCAGTTTCTTGTTAAATAGAAATTACTTAAATTCTGCGCCAGATACGCCAACTATTTAACGGACTTTTCCCTCGCTTATGCCTGAATTACTGTTATTTGAGTTACCGAATAGATTTTCAAAGTTGCAATACTTTACTCTATCACAATCCTTTTTCTAGAAATTGCTTCAGCCTCCTGGTGATCGATTTCCATCCAGTCATATTTTAAGTTCCTGAATGAATTTGATGACAAAACTTAATATTGTCGACTTTTGGTAAGAGTAGCGCCTTCTGCAGACTATTAAGTAGTTCGCACCTGGACTAATGCCGATTTGTTATATTTAAAACCTTGGCTGACTACTTTTTAAAATGATCGTTTCACCTTTGTTGTGTCATTGCCTTCGAATTCAAAACCATGCCCATCTAAAAACGGTTTATATTCAAAAATGCTAAAGGATATATTGTAACACATTAATAGCGAAACTCCTCTTTTACGAATTCATTCGAGTTGACTGGCTAAAAAATTGCTTTTGCCCCCAAAAATCTGAATTCCAATAGACAAGTGTCCATGTCGATGTGTTATTAAAATGATAAAAAACAGTTAAGTGGTGGAGAAAGCTCAGCTTGACTAGAAATACGACAAAAATATGAATAAAAGTCATTGTAACAAACAAAAATCCTGCCAATGGAGTAATTTGCTGTGAAGCGCTTAAATTTCGGATGCATTTTGCCTGGTTTTTGGTTGCATCCTTCGCCATTGCAACTTAAACTTTGTTGAGTAAATCTATTGCAACAGACAGCATGTGGCTAAAGCATTGTTTGTGGTAGTTTTTTTTTTTTTTTGTTATCCAATTTGAAGTGCATTATATGTAGTTATCAGCGCAGTTTTCGAAGTTTTGTTTTTATTTTTATTTATTTTTTTTTTTCAGATATTTTTTGAGACCGTCAATTTCAATACATTATTGTATACTTGCAACACAATCTAGCGGCTGTCTTGAAAAAGGCTTCCAAGAAAAGCAGAAAAAATAATAATACGGTATTTTGTAGCAACGGCAGCTTTAGGCCATTTAACGGCTGTAGCTGCTCTCTGATTAGTTGCATAGCGTTTCGCCATGGCTTGGCTACAGCAGGGCGCGTATAAACATTTAACAAATTTGGTTGAGCAGGGTTAGAATTGCACTGCAATCGTAGTAGGTTTACTACTTTAAACATTGTTAAGAAATCTCGGCAGTTATTACCGGATAACTTTCCGAATTGTTTTCAGTTCGAAACATAAGTACTTTAGTAACGATTCATCTATTTGGCAGATGGGTAGTTGTTTCGCCTAGACTAGAACCAATAAGTACCCAAACCGGTCCATTCCAAAAAAGCATGCATTATTAGCCGTTGCCTAGTCTAAGTTATAGAATATATTTTACCACTTGAAAGGTAGAGTGAGAATGAATATGGCTAATGGAGGCGAGAGTGGAATGAAAAGTCAGGTATGAGAAGAGGGAAGTGGGTGAAAAAGCCAAAGAATTAAAAAAAATCATTTCCTTTTGAAGACGTTGGCCGATCTATGCGTAATAAGCAGGGTTTCTCTAAAGTGAGCGCAGTTCTATGAAAACGGCTATTCATTCGGTTTTCAAACTGTATGAGGGGTTCGCCGGAGCAAAGAAGGTGTTGCCTGCCTTTTTTGACATAGAAAGAGCCATCAACGATATCTTACAATAATATGGCAAAATTTCTGAATACCCTAAGAGGCGTTTTACAGCTACATATATCTTGCTGTTGTAAACAGATATTGTGAATCATGTGGATTATAGCTATATACCCTAGCAAACCAGGGGTTAAGTACCTGGGATTTATTCTTGAAAGTAAGCAGTCATGCAAGCTAAATGTGGAGGGCAGAGCTTGAAAGGTTTCGGTTGCCTGTAACTACTATAGAAGGGCAATTCCCAAACGTTGAGGTCTTCTTCCAAGGCGTTCTTACATGGCGTTCTGGTTTGGTGCAGAAATTTGTGAGAATTCTGCCATATGCTTGATGTCAGCCAAAACCTTACACTTTCCGGTGGAGGTCGCCATTAAGAACGATGCGGCAGACGGAGATGCGTGCAATCTGCCGCTGTAATTATAAGATATGGAGGATAGGGCGACTGGCACCGTAAGACTTTGAGGGATTACTTGATATCACAAAATTATATATGCACCGATCAAAAAAAATTGACTTTTCCTAATTTTTACTACAATTTTGCTTTTCGTTGTCTCGAACCCTGATTATGACACTGACGTTGCAAAAATGCATACCGCGCTTAGGGTTTGTGTAAGTGTACTTTTGCTTGTGTGTGTGTTTAAATAACCGCAAGTGGCTTAGTGGCTAAAGCAAATCATTGATATGTTGCATGTGGCATGCCTACAAAGCGAATGCATTTTTCAGCATTTTCGCGGTCAATGTTGTTGTTGGGCGCGACCGTAAGTATGCGCCTGTAATGTATTTTCTTTTTATTTTTTTTTTGCGGTCAAACACCTATTTTGGATACATTAAGAATGTTACGAATAATCGTTTGTTGTTACGAATCGTCGGCTGTTTTTACTACTAGGCAGGTACTCGGAGAACTCAGTTAGTGGAGATTCACTTGAGAATCGGTTCACATGTTTTCATTGTGGTAAAAAGTTGTAACTTAAATCAATTGTTCCAAGTTCCAACATCTGCTCTCGGTTCAGGTTGCGCCTCCGATTCCGATGAACCAAGTTTTGAAAATCCGATTCCGGATTCGATTGCCAGTTACCACACTTCCGTAGCATATCTGCTCAACTTACATACATTGACGATAGTTCAAGCATGCTCTTGCCTTTAATATTTGTACTACTCGCTGGACTTTAAATTCAGAATAATCCATTTTTTAAATATTTTTTTTTTGTCTATTTCTTCTTCTGTTTGATGGCGACTTAGATTCAGCGCAAATTAACATAATCAAAAGTATAAAATGGCACACGCCACGCCGAAACATTCACTATAAAGCGTATTCCCCTCGCATTGCGTTTGTTTTTGTAGGTGGAAATATTTGGCTGCATTTCAAATTGTGGCAAGTTGCATGTTGCGATTGTTTTGCGTTCATATTTTTTTTTTGCTTTCTCGACTTTTTCGGGCATCATTAAAATTTGCTAACTGCATGCAATGTTAACTCTTTTCACACACATATGCACATGTACATTCATATGCACGTTCTTTGCATTCGAAAGTAGCTCATTTCTTGCTTTATTGTTATCTTTGCATTTCCTACACTTTTATCAACATTCCTCTTATAAAAAGTTACATATCTTTTGACTATTTTCGGTTGCTGTTGTTGTTGAGAAATTGCATTGCATTCGATATACACGCCCAGACCTGCAGCTATGGCAGCAATGCATATTTCAAGCGATTTTCTATTTGCAAGGGAAATTAAATAACCTAGTAGAGTGTTGTTTAATGTTTGGTATTCAAATTCTGCACAGGATGAGCAAAAGACTCATGCAAAGGTGATCACAAATAGTTAATATCACTTAAAATCGTTCATAGAGCCTTTCGATGTATGCCCGATAATATGGAACGATATATGTATAAGATACTTTGTGGAAGCCTTTTCAAAACTCTTGCCTTTTTAAGATTGAATAGTTTTCTGTAAAGATAATAAGCTGAATTCAATCAAATTTAAAAATAAAGTTCGTTTTACGTAGATTTTTTAAGGTGCCGCCAACAATATGGTCTTATCGCTTATTCAGTTTGAGCTTGCTGGTATCTATCAACGTACATGGGAAGCTAGCAAGAAGCCGTATTAACTTCATAGTCCGCGCTGCTAAATTATTCTGCCCTACTCTACTGCGGTAATAGATCCATTGGCATCCACACGATATCCATTATATCTAAACTTGTAGCTTTACTTACAAAAATAATTTTCTTCAAAAGGCTATGATGATTATTTCTAGTTCTCACTAACAAATAGGGAAGGAAATGAGCTCTAAGTTGGAAATAAAAGAGTTTAAGAAAAAAGGCGATAACGATAATTTTTTTATCGCTTAAACATTAAGAATAACGTATTTGCTGATAAGATGAGGTTTGCTAATATAATTTATGCATCACTTTCTTCCACATAAAAAATATGCCTATGAGCCCTTCCAATAAAAGAAAAGTAAAAGATCGGAAAGCAATGGTCAAAAATCAATATGAGTTTTGAAGGTCGTATTACTTGTACTTTGTTAGACTAAAATTGATTGGGATACAAAACTGCAAACTCAAGAAAATTGTGCAAAATCTCAAGATAAAAAGTTAGAAAGTTTTTAAAGGCGTGAGTGCCAAGTACTCCTAAAGTTTTAAATTAGCTAGAGCTAGTTCAGCACGCCGATAACATATTGGTAATACTTCGATAAAAAATCGAAAACTTTTTAAGGCAAATTTATAACTTTTTGATGGAAAATCGATACTTTTACAAATCGGTAACACGCCGAATAAGAATTTACTACACTCCGATAACAAACTAATAACTTTTCAATAATAAATGGATAACTTTTTTGATAAAAAAATCAACATTAACACACCGTCAAAAACCGATAACTCATCGATAACAAACCTTCAACACGTCGAATAAATATCAACAAGTTATCGATAACTTTTGGAAATTATATCGATAACTTTTCGAATAATAATCAATAACTTTTCCTTAATAAATTGATAACAACCGACCAAAAATAAGTAACTCTTGTTACCGATAGAAAATGTATAACACTTCGATGACATAACAATAACTCGTCGATAAAACATCTACATATAACAAACAGATAACTCGCCGATAAGAAACCGTTAAAACTTTCATAATATATTGCAAATAGGCATCCGGTTTCGGTTCCGTCTTCGGCTTTGGGTTCGGTTTTAGCTTCTTATCAGAACTCTTGATAATCGAATATTGGAATAATAATCGAAAAGTGGTTTAGTAGCAGTCAATTTAAGCTATTGACTTAGTTCCTGCATTTGAGTCTTTTTTTTTTTTTTTTTGTAAATTTTCAATCAATTCTGCGATTTTTAATGACGTTTTGGATTTATTGTAAGCCTTTTGCAGCTCTTCCTTTTTGCACTTTGCTTCTTCGGCATCCTTGGAACTAGAATCCTACTAAGTTCTGGGAAAGACATTTTGCAGGAAGTCTATTAGCCGAATAATCGTTTGTAAATAGGAGCATTACTTCTACCCCTGCTTTCCTCCTTTTTTTCTTTCCTGTTTTTTTTTTTTTTTTTTTGCTTTCCTTTTCTTTCTTACCCTTTCGTTTACTTTCCGTTCTTTTCATTTCCTTGCATTTCCTTCCTCCTATTATTCCCTTTCCTAACCTTTCCTGCCCTTTCCTAAGCCCTTTTTTCCTTTCTTTTCTTGTCTTTACCTGCAATCCTTCCTTCTTTCCTTGGTTTTTGTCGAAAATATGTCGATTAGTTATCGAACAGTTATCGATTATTTATGGAAGAGTTATTGATATTTTGTAAAAAATGTATCGGTTTATTACGTAAACGTTGTCGGTTATTTAGCGAAAAGTTATCCCCAGGTTTAAAAAGTTATCGACCTGCTGTCGATCTGTTATCGAAAATTTGTTGATTCTTTTTCAAAAATATATCAAAGATTTAATCGACTTTTATCAAAAATGTATCGATATATTATTGGAAATTTGATTTATTGTCGAAGAGTTATCGCTTATTTATCGGAAGTTGATCGATCTGATATCAAAATACTAAGGATTTTTTACCAAAAAGCTTTCGACTCATAGGTTTGTTATGAAGTAGATGCCGATAAAACTTCAATATGAAATCGATTACACATCTGTAACCCGTCGCTGATAAGCCGCTAAAAACAAGCCTGTGAATCGGTTATAACAAACCTATGAACCCGAAAATAGAAGAACGATATTGAAATAATAATATCTCGCTAGCGGCTGTTACCGAAGTCGACGAAGCTCATACCAAAAGCCCGCATTTTTTTGTTTCTGGTAAGGTTTTGTCTGTTGTGGTTGAAATTCAACCACTGGAAGCTTCACGAGTACTTGGCCAATACGCCTTTTTTTCAGTTGAACTTATATAGCAGCCAAATATACAAAAATTGGAAAGCTTTTGTCAATTTATCGGCTACCATTAGGAGAATCCAAAAACTTATTCGCTTGAAGCATTTCTTTTTACTGGAATTATCGGCTCCTATAGTTGCCCATTGCCACAATCATATTACTCTGTGAGCTCGTATGTATGATTGTTTGCTAGCTTTCGACTGCAATGCGTTAAGTTTTAAAGGTACCGTTATATCAACCTTTACATATTACACTTATACGAAATACCATTTATTACAACTTAAGAAATTCTCTTTGCATTTAAATTGCTACCAAAGTGGCTATTTTTATATGTGAAATTGCTCTCTAATAGTGAATATGTGAGTGTAAACAAAATGCTAATGTCTCGCTTTCAAGTCAACTCCCACTAATGTTTGTGCACACATATGTATGTATGAAAACAATTTATTTTCAATTATGTTTTTATTTTTTTCATGTTGTCTTCTCTCTGAAAACGAGTTCGTTCTTTCTTTCTCTATGCCAAAATTATCTACTTAGATTGGATATAAAATGCAAATTTTAATGACCTTCGTCAGCAACGTTCACAGCAACATGGATGCATATTTATGTAGATATTGTACATCTAGACCTTTCTACGTCAGTCATCGCTTCTTCGGCATCTTTTCGCTATTCAAAACATTTTATCATTTTCGTACACAAAAAAAAAATTAAAAAAATATTTTAAAACTTAGAAGAAACCATGATTAAAAAAACTGCTCTTTCAGTGTAGTTGTTTATTGCCATTTACAACTTTCCTTATGATACTTATTTTCATATATTCTTAAATAACTTTTTTATTTTGCTTCCATTTTACAGCTATACGGTGGAGTACTTCAGCTCGGATCTGCAGACAGGTTGGGTGATTGCCGCTCATCGTGTGCCTGATCAGCAAGTAACGGTACGTAAGAAATGTATAAATAAAAAATAAATGCAAAGCGCGATGACCTCCGAAGAGTTTTTAGGCCGTGCTTCTCTTCCACTTTGCGTCGTTCTCCTTTTAACTCTTCCTAAAAATTGGCGGGGTGGGACATACGTGTTTTATGCCGACTCCGAACGGCATCTGCAAGGCAAATGAATTTTCATTGAGAAACTTTTCATGGCAGAAATACAGACCGGAGTGTTTGCCAGTTCACTGCCGAGGAGTGACTTCGCTTAGAAAAACTCTCTTCTAATTGAAAAAACTTGTTTCCAAATTTTCAATGTTACTTTGTCCGGTGTGGTAGGTGGAGTACGCTACCATTACACCGCCGCAGCCGCCGTAAGAAATTTAGTTTCACTAAATGTATGCATTCTACTATCTGCCTGTAAGAAGCCAAAGCCAAATTTATTGACAGTCACGAAGTTGTCCTGAAATAGTCCCTAAACCATACCGATATGATCGCGAAAGTAATCCTGAAGTAATTCGACACTAGATATAAAACGACAATAAAAATAATCTGCAAACCATCCTGGACTAGTCTCCAAACAATCCCGACAACAACCTCTAAATTTTTCGAAATCATATCCGAAGAGTCTCATTCTAATCTCAAGAAAGTCAGGAAATTGTTCGGAGAAAATATTTATTCTCTACAGAATCAGAAAGAAAACAAGAAAGTGTCTCATAGGCAAGCAGAAGAAAGAAGAAAGAAGGGCCAGATGTTTTTATTGTCCATAAAATTTTTATAGGGAGAATAATCAGGTACTATACATTTTATAGGAAAACAATTTTGTTGGATAAATGCACCTTTTTATGGTGATGTCCCTTTTAGTATTTCAATAACTGTTACCCCTCCCAACATTGTACATATCCATGCTATGCTCATAGTTAAAACTCATAGAGGTGTCTTATATGAGAGCCCCACAGATTTCGGAAATCTCGAAAAACCTGTGAAGCTGTGCAAGATTTATTTCCATGCTTCCCAGATCTTTGGAGGGATTGAGAAAGCCAATGCCCCTTTCAAGTTGGACTTCCCCAAGGGATTTAGTGTCATTCCTGCTAATTTGGCAATCACAAGCCGTAAAACAAATCGATGACACCCTTAGCACTCACGTGAATGCACCCACGTGCTCTGTTCTGGAAACTTTTGAATTCGGGAGGTTAATATTACAATACCGCATGAATTGGAGAATATTTCCTGGGTACGAAAGTTCAGCAGGTAGCCATAGAGAACATATTGCTCGCAGAGGGTGCTCACTCTTATCTACGACCTTCAGTCTTGCTTTGTGTCAAACCTCTCGAACTCAACGAATTATCGTCGTTAAAGCAAACGCTAACCGACTGTCTGTTTAAACGCGTTAAGTTCAAAAACCACCTATCAACCACCCACGATTAGTCATTCCATATTTTTGTTAGTCCCTGAAGTGAAAATGCCAAGTAAATATTTAGCAACAAATGTGAAAAAGTGGCGGAAGAAAGATGGTGAAAGTTCCAAGTGTTACAATGAAATGTAACTTATTTGACAAGGGCCAATATTAATCAGGAACCAATGCCTTAACTCATCAAGTTTCTGCACACATCGCCACAGGATCCACCGTGGGTCATTTTAACTTTAAACGCAAATTTAAAGTAAATGAGATGAGCTGGGCTATACATTTTTTTTTAAATATATATCTGCGCCACCTTTCAAAAAATACCTTTATTGCTGTTGTGCAGTGTTATTAGAAACCTCGCTGCTAGAAAATATGCAACTTTAATAGGTATTAATAACTTTTTATAATTTTTCTTTTCAGATATCTGGTTTAAAACCAGCCACCTCGTATGTGTTTCTTGTGAGAGCTGAAAACTCGCATGGCCTTTCAGTGCCCTCGGGACTCTCAAACGTGATCAGGACTTTAGGTACAGAAGCAGGTACCGTGCCGCCAAGCGAAATATCTGCTGCACGTTCGGTGTTGAGTGGAAAGGTAAGTGAAAGTTTGTTTGGAAAATCCGTTTGTATTGGTTTTAGTAAAATAGTTGCTATAATTGTGAAAATAAATTTTAGGTGCTTTAAGAAAATAAATTTATTTATGATTTTCTTTGAGTTTAAATATAATAACATAAGATTGCATACAATTTATCCAGTGATAAACATTACTTTACTGCCTTTCAAACCAGCCACTGCTTTCTACTTCTACACTTTCTATTGCAAACATTTTATATGGCTGAGTACTTTTTTCCACCGAAGAGGTTTTGCATCTACTTCCGTACGACAGATGGCGCACAGAACACATAACGTTCTGCGTAGAAACGCATAAATTTTCCCAGTTTGTTTACACATCCCATTTGGGCAATTGGTAAGGACAATAAAAGTAAGCAGCATCAGACTCGGAGCAATATTTTGCACCTGAGCCAATACGAGAAGCATAAATTTAAAACCAGTAAGAAATTGGCACGCAAAGAAAATGAGTATTGGTAAATGGAATATGGTGGGATCAATTGCAGTTTACACACAAAAGTGAAATAAAACAAATAAAATGTTAAAAAAGTCCTGCAGCAGCGCGCCAATTGACCCAAATTTCATTTAATCGTTCGTTTATTCACTATCGATAAATAATTGAACTGCGTGAAATTTATGGGAGCAAAAGGAGTTAACTTCATGCCTTTTTGTGCTTCCGCTAATGCGTGAATAATAGTCATTTTAACCCTTCTAAGAAAATGTTTGTATGTATTTAAAAGGAATGGAAGTCTGCACACAAACAAAACAAATGAGAATGGCTTTTTACCGTAAACGAAAATGATTTTTGCAATTAATCAAAATAATAAAAAAAAAAAAGCCATAACATTAACAAACACAACCTCACGATGGACAGCAAATTTAGTTTCAACCTTCTTATTAATATCACTTTTAGTAAGGCTAGAAGTGTTTTAACATTCGTAAAGCGATGGTCTCCTCACCACATTGGTTAGACCGTTAGTGGAATACGGTTCAGCAATTTTGAACCCGATTTACCAAGTTCAGCCTGATCGAATCGAATCAATTCAAAAACAATTCTGACCTCCCTGAGATTTTCAATGGGCTTCCTTTTATAATCTACACCAGTCGTCTGAGACTTATTAATATTGCCCCCCTAACTAACAGATTTTTGAAGGAGTACAATCACCCTGGAATGAAATTCATGCATTCCCATTCGCTTCAAATGCGTACTTCCAAATGAGTCATTTGAAAGCGTTAACTTGACCTCATTCGCATTACGCTTAACGTTCCCAGTTGTCAGGTTGGCTTTAAAAAACAAATGGAACTGCGTTAAGTAACTATAGTACAAAACTAAGATAATGAAATGTCTTTTAACCATTCGTGTTCTTGCCAAGTTTCTCTGAGTAAACGTCAAAAGCGCATGTACATCGGATGTGTGGATTGCTTTTGCAGGCCAAATTTGGAATAATGAATAATTTTTTTTAGTCATTCTTGCCTTTTGTTAGTCCGGTCTAATCATTCCTTTTCATTTCTCATATGGAATAATAATATTTAAAAGCGTTCTTTTTATGGAATAACAAAATTCAAAACCACTCCGTAAGCGAACCCTGCAAAAGTCGTTGGATCATGTGGTCCACTGGAGTACTTACCATTGTACTCCATTGCAATGCAGCAATGGACCAACTCATATTTCTACACGAACATATTGTAAGCCGATCATTGCTCGTTTTTAACGATTGTAGTGATTACGATCTTTATTGGACTGTGGATATTGCATGGATTACTCTGATGTAATGCGGAGCTGGAGTATATGGTCCAGTCCTAGGACATCGCAACGTTAATTGGACCATCTTTTTTGTATGAATTGTGGTTAATTTTGGAGCACTCGCATGGTCCATAGCGAGTACTCCATACATGCATGCATGGAGTACTCGCGATTTTTGCAGGGAATAATAGCAGTGAAAAGCAAAAGGAATACCAAGGTTTGCGGAGTGCATTCCTTCGGATATTGCAGTCCAACGAATGTAATCCATGGAATAAAGAACCAATAAAGTCTAAGTTCGGGTGAAACCGAACATTACATACCCAGCTGTTCCCTTGAAATGCTGTTGTTGGTAGAATATCAGTCAGATGTAGCAAAGTACCATAGAATTATTGCAAACTTTGTTAGAATTAGACCTTTCGGAAAAGTGGACGTGGTCTTTTACCGAGTTTGATTATCTTCACTCAGTCTATATAACTTGGCAAGGATAGTGTGTCTGCAAATAGTAGAATTTGCAGGACAAAATCTGCCGCACAACAAACATTTTCCTAACTATCAGACACACCGAAAAGGAGCTTTATATTCTTTCTCCATAAAATCTTTAAAAAGGTTCAAATCAATGCATACCCAACTTTGTTACAAGATTATGAAGGTATTTGGAAAATTTATTACTTCGATTCAACGAGGGCTAAAGCAAAATTTTCCCACCTCCTAAGTATTTGAGTTTGTTTCTTGTAAAACCGTTATTATCCTGGCGCAGCTGTGTAAGAACATGAATTAAGGAAAATAATAAAAAGATAAAGTAAAGAAAATAACAAAATAATGTGTTACTTTCCTTTAGTAAATATACTTAATGAGTAGCCGGATAGCTCAAGGTGTTCCCCAAACGATTATCATAATTTTTTCTTCAATACCAAACCGCATGTAGCCTAAATTAGGTAAAAGAAAATTTTCTATGAAAGGACACAAAGCAACCCCACGGCCAAAGTAATGAAGCACCAACATTTGTATATATGAGTAATATGTATTTCTATATATGTATATTGCATCAAACTAACCTTAACGCTTAGAGAATGTGACCAGAGCTAACGAGGGATTCTCACAAATTATCATTAAATTAAAATATGATGTGCAAAATTGGAAACCCTCCAGTGGGTTGGCGGCCCAAAAATACTCTCTTATGTATTGTTTGTAATGAATCACGTCTATCCACACCCACATCCGTACATATATGTATGTGCATATGATGTAACAATTTCGATTTCTTGCATAGTCATACGCTTAGCATAAACTAAATTCTACTCAGCATGCCCGGGGCGAAATGCAAAAACTTCCGGTATTTATTTATGAATTCGTAACGATTTATTGCGTGTACAATTTTTTTATAGATTGCATGTAATAATAAAACATAATGATAAAGAAAATATTTGAATGTGGGTGGCAAAGGAAATTAAAGAAGATTGGAATAAGGTCAACCAAAAAAATAAATAACGGTAATAATAATAATAATACATATTTGAGATGTTTGCTCTTGAACATTGTAAAAGGAAGATAATAAAGCATTTCAATTTATTTAACATATGCCACTTAAGGTAGCGGTCATTGAAATAGAAACAGTTTTTAAAAACAAAATCCATTCGAAAACCTTTCTTATTTTCTACTAGACGAAACGAAATATCTCGATGAGAAAAAGTAGGTTTCTTTCTGCTATGAATCGCCAAAACGTTATTCCTTTTATTGATATTAGAGAAAAATTGCAAAACTTCCACACTGCGATATTTACTAGGATATGTTTCTGCATTTCGCTTCTTCATTAGCTATCTTTTCGAGAGATGTGTTTTGAACTCGAAACCTTCAACACTCATACTTCGTACTGGTGTAAAGGCAGATTACTCTATCCACTCAGCCAAAATGGATGCCTCTCTCCACGCTTTGTAAATTGTCTCTTACGCCCCGATTCTAGTGTGGTAACAACACTCTTCACCACGGCAACGAAATCATGTGGCAACTTTTACACCCTTTTGGTATTCTACCCGCGAAAGTAGCCGGATAATTTTTTACCCACAAAAGTAGGTGGTAACACCGAAATAACCACACAACAGCTGTTGTTTAGAAAAAGGCAAAACTAAAAAATAAAGAATTGTAAGCGCAAATAAGTAAAGATAATAATAAAAAAGTGTTGCCTCTTGCTATTTTTGTTTACATTATGAACTTTCACAGAATAAATTACAATATACCTATGTAGAAACTTATCATGCATATACACATCGACCCGTTTATTTGTTAACCTCGTATCTACAAGTGAGACATTTTCGGTAAAGCGAACACGGTTCCCCCACCATGTTTTCATTTGGGACCAAAATTCATCGAAAAGAAGGACCAAATTTTTGTTTTATTTTATTAGTATAAAATACAAAATTTTAGGATGTTTCCATATAAAATTGTCTAAACATAATTAATTCAAGCTGATCAAACAAATATGTGTGTATGCAACCAAAAATGGTACTATATTTTGACATAGGATAGGTTTATGTCTTTCACCAACCAAACGTTGTGAACCTAGTTTTGGTCACAAAGTACTTGGTTCTAGCATTATGTTGTTGATTGCAATGAAATAAAATGTATAGTGAGTTAGATTTTAGTAACAAACGGTTCATAATTTGCTTTCTGGTGTTGCCGAACTATGTATGTGGAAAACTCAGTAAATCATAAATAAAATTAGGCAATTTTGTTCGTGTTATTTTTATAGATGCTTACTTTTTCCTTAACGTTTAAACTTCATATCAGAGCCTAGATTCAGTAAGTGTGAGTTTTGATCTCAGGCCTCAGGGATTCTGCTAGCACCTACGGGAATAATTTTATACAAAACATTTCTTCCGAAATCAAATCTCTTTTGCATTTGCTTCCTTCTGTCTTCGAGTTAAAATATTTCTTGTGCCAAGATACTTAGTTTTCAATTACCTTGCGTGGCTTAACACAACAATAGTCCTGGAATTCCTTGAACTCATTGAGCTGGGTGAGAAAGATTTAAATATCAACGTGCCAAACGAGAAGTAATGCATAGAATTTCTTTGTATAAGTTTTGAAATTGTTACGCTCACGGCAGAGTGCTCGTTGTAAGCTATGCTAGGCTAGTAGCAATTTTTATTTTCATATATTTTACATAGTGATTGATAATCGATCGAAATATCTAGCCGTTATTAATATTATTATAAAATAAGAGTTTTTTTTTTGTTGATTAGTCGGTTATTTCATAAACAATTAACGACAATGTGTTTGCCAACACTTTTCTTTTTAATGTCTGGCATAAATTATATCCTAGGTGAAATGTTATTGTTCTGGTACATTTTATTGACAGCAATTTTTTATGGTGAGAGTTCCATAGAAGTAAATTCAAAATTATATGAGGGCTAACGAAAGTGTGGTGAATTTTTGGACAATATTGTGAATTTTTACCTGAGCGAAAAAGAAAGACTAAAAAGGACCGACATTGAAGAAAAAGGACCAGCGGACCAAATGGGGTTGGAAGGGACCATTTTTGGTCCAAATGGACCAAAGTGCCAACGTTGAAAACGAAAAAAACTACCTTTCAAATTTCTCCACAGACACTGGTGAGTTTTTCAGTGATGACAGCGTTACCACTTGGGCCAGAATCGCGGATAAAAGAACTGGTAACGATATTCGGTTACATAATGTTCTGGATACTATTTTACAGGTAACGCTCAGAATCGGGGCGTAAGTAGCTATTGCCTTTTTTGTTGTTATTCATTTTAAATACGATTGGGTACATATGTAAACTATATGCTTTTAATCCAAATTGTGTGGAATATTTTCAGGCGCGCTCAGCAGACCTTAGTAACATTTTATTAATAAAATTAGGACTGTGATATAAACTGTAAGATTTAATAATTTAGGTGTACAGTTTTAATGTTAAAAATATATTATTATGTACAATATGGAATTTTATTGTCGCAGACGAAGAATCGATAAAGGTTACAATGAACTTATAAACTGTTATAATTCTTTACATTAAATTTATTTTTTACTTTTTAATTAATTTTACTAACCAATAATAAAAGCTTATTTTTAAAAAAGTTTTTTTTTCTTTAATTTTATTTTTGTTATTTATATGAGTTATTCCTTATTATCATGGCAGCCACCGTGGTGTGATGGTAGCGTGCTCCACCTATCACACCGTATGCCCTGGGTTCAACTCCCGGGCAAAGCAACATCAACATTTTAGAAATAAGGTTTTTCAATTAGAAGAAAATTTTTCTAAGCGGGGTCGCCCCTCGGAAGTGTCTGGCAAGCGCTCCGAGTGTATTTCTGCCATGAAAAGCTCTCAGTGAAAACTCATCTGCCTTGCAGATGCCGTTCGGAGTCGGCATAAAACATGTAGGTCCCGTCCGGCCAATTTGTAGGGAAAAATCAAGAGGAGCACGACGCACATTGGAAGAGAGTCTCGGCCTTAGATCTCTTCGGAGGTTATCGCGCCTTACATTTATTTATTTTTATTCCTTATTATCAAATTTATTCAACACAATTAATTCAAACTCGTGTTGGCTTTTTGCAACTACGCTTATATTCTGGACTTCCCTACCGTGATCAAAAACATTAACACATACAAAATATTGGCTTAAATGAGCTGAAAGTCAAATTATGGCTATGCACCCTAATTACAAGGGCATTTTCAGCTAATGCCAGTTCTGTCGTTTTAGTACAGGTCTTTCAGCCAAAAATTAAGCAGTCTTAGCAGCCTTAGCAGCCGTTAGACGTTGGCGGCATAAAGTTTTTCTGCTCAATTTTGTGAGAAATATTTTTTGCCAACAATTTTTGTTGTTATATCGGCCTACTGAATTTAAGATCGCGGGTTCGAATCGAGCTCAAGGCCTAACAATAATTTTTTATCATTATTATTGTTATGATAAATTTTTTCTTAATTGAAAAAATTTTTAAATTAGAATAGAAGCTTTGGCAGTTGTCTAAATTTTTTCTTTCTTCTATTCTAATTTAAAAATTTTTTCAATTAAGAAAAAATTTATCATAACAATAATAATGATAAAAAATTATTGTTAGGCCTTGAGCTCGATTCGAACCCGCGATTTTTTGCCAACGAAAAATTTGGTGTCCCGTACAATTATAATCTTTACTTCCGCACTACGTTAGAATTGATTGATCTAACCACTTACAATCGCTGAATTCTTTCATGTGTTTCGAAAAGATTTATTGCTCCGACCAAACAATCTGTAATCCTTGAAATGTAAATATATTTTCATACTGTGAGACTTAAATATTACTCAAATAAATAAAAAAGCATCTAAAGCAAATACATTTTCTGATGGAAAAGCTTTATTTTCTTTTGTAGCTTATACCATCTGCTACTTACACTTTCACTCATGCATAACCGTCACTTATTCTTTGCTTCACAATTCAACAACTTACATTCATTAAATGATGCAGAAAAGCCAAATATTATATTTTAACCTTGTGCACCCACCTTTCTTTTTAAGTACGATCACACCTTCTTGCTTCTTCTTCTAATAACACGTCAAGCACTTGAATTTATTGAAGCGTTTTAAATGGATGTTACGGCGACCGACGTGGTGCGTACTCCGCCTACCACACTCAAGACCCTGGGCTCAAGCTCCGGGCAAAGCAACATACAAATTTTATAAACGAGTTTCTTCAATTAGAATAAAGTTTTTGTAAGCGGGGTCGCCCCTCGGCAGTGATTTGGCAAGCACTCCGAGTGTATTTCTGCCATGAAAAGCTGCATAAACACGTCCCGCCAACTTGTGGGAAAAATTAAAAGGAGCACTAAGCAAATGGGAAGAGAAGCTCAGCCTTAAATCTCTTAGGAGGCTATCGCGCCTTACATTTATTTTTATTTCATGTAAATATGTATGGAATTTTCTTTTGCTTTTTGTTCGTTCATCTCTTAGGGCGTTACTAACACTTCTTAACACTTCGATAATAATATTGTTATTCGAAAAACTCTGTTACTATACAATAGTATTGCGTTTTTTTGTAAGTGTTTGGGCTTACTCGTAAAAATATCAAAATTGCATCAATAATAATTTTTTGTTACGATTATTATTGCGTTTTCTCAAGGGAAATAAGTGCCTTTATGTTGAGGTACAGAATTTCGGCAGCCACGCAAATACATAAGTATATATTTTTACGTTCGTCCGACGACCTGTGTGAGAATACACTGCAAATATTTTCTAAGTGTTTTTATACTGAGCTAAGCAGAGCTCACAGAGTATATTAATTTTGTTCGCATACCGGTACCCCGTAACGGCATAAACTAATCGAGATAGATATAGAGTTCTATATATCAAAATGATCTGGGCGAAAAAATAAATTCATTTAGCCATGTCCGTCCGTCCGTCTGTCCGTGAATAACTTGAGTAAATTTTGATGTATCTTAATGAAAATTGGTATGTGAGTTCCTGGGCGCTCATCTCAGATCGCTATGAACGAAATCGGACTATAACCACGACCACTTTTTCGATATCGAAAATTTCGAAAAACCGAAAAAGTGCGATTATTCATTACCAAAGGCGGATAAAGTGATGAAACTTGGTAGGTGGTTCACCTTCTGACGCATAATAGAAAATTTGAAAATTTCTGGACTATGGTAAAGAAGGTAATTTAAAAGTTTTGCAAGCTGTAATTTGGCAGCTGAGTATGTAGTGTTCGGTTACAACCGAACTTGGTCTTCTTGTTTAATTGAATCTTCTGTGATCTTTTTGAATGTAAGCGACCTGGCCAGATTGACGCGTCATAAGCAAAAAATATCGTAATAAATCACTTTGTTTTATTTTCCACAAACATTTTGCAGCAAAATAGCACCGAACGAACAGTTCATTGAACCCATGGAGCTCAAGGGAAAGCATTATATATACAATATTTGGAAAACTTTTCATATTTCCCACGCCGGCTTTTCTATTATTATTAACTAGGTGCCTGTAAAAAGATTGCTGAGTAGAATATCAGTTTTAGAAAACTTTTGAGTTTCGCCTTATTTTAAAATCTGGGCCCGTATCGTGTTATACGATCACGTATGGGAAGGCAATTTCACTCAAACGATAAATATTAATCTGTCAAACTATTTGTTGAAATAATATTAGGTTATGTAACTAATGTATACTCGTATTCACTACCTTACATACTTCCTTTATCCGATTCACCATTTCAGAGCTTTTGCAATTTAAGGAACTCATTTTGATCATGGATCGTATAATACGATACGGGGCTCTGCTTGAAGTATGCGTTATCTGAGAACAAATTCAATAAAATTTTATACGATATGGGCTCTCAAAAACAAAAAATAAAAATTCTTTATTCACATTTTCGAAACGTTGCCCAAGTTACTTTTATTGGCGCTAGAAATCGCTAAGACAACTTTTACAGTGTAACTCTTATGCTTTTGCAAGATAAATTAGAATTGTTTTATTATTTCTTATTAGAGATTTTTTGTTTTGTTTCTTTAGCATTTCGCTTACATACGTTGTTGTTATGATAGCAATTTTATTGTTGTTTTCTTGCTTGTTTCTAAGGCTAGCTCAGGGCAAAAGTAATAAGCAATATTAAAGAGGCATGTTTTCTTGGTAAATGATAGGGCAGGCAACCTTTAAATTTTATGTACGCATAAATAGGATCCTTGCCTTCCATGTTGATATGTGGAAGTCATTTAAACTAAAGTTCATGATATAGTGGCAGACAACGCAGATGTTTCTCTGCACTTGTTGTATCTGCAGGACTTTTAAGATGTTTTTAACTTCTTATTCCCCCTCTCTTTCCGTGCCACTCTCTTTCTCTCTTCAATTTCCTTGCTTCTGTCTGTTTTAAACTTTCTCCACATATACAATTTTCTCTCCCTTTCTCTGTCTCTGGCTGAATCTATCTCTTTAGCTCTCTTTCCTTCTCCCTTCCCTTCTCCATCTATCTCTATATCTTCATCTAGCTTTGTTTCTTTTTTCTTCTCTTCTGCTCCTTTCTTCCGTTTCCTCTATCCAAATTTTTAGTAATCCTCTCCAATCTTAATATGGACAACTTACAAAAAGCTTTTTGAGCTTTTTTGAATGCTTTATGTGGTCATGTTAATCGTTTCCGAGATGGTCGGGCTATTATCTAAATTGCGATTTGTTACCGGAATATACCGGATCTATATCCGGCAAAGAACCATCAACATCGATAACACTCCCCAAAACCTTCGGGGAGTGTCTTTATCTTTAATACAACAATAACCAACCTTTTTCTATAATACCGCCAACTGCAGTATTATCGATGTTGGGTGTTAGACGAAAAAAATTACTTTTAATTATTTGAATCTCCAAAGCAACATTTTAATTAAGACCCCTATGCGACACACCTTAACCGTCTACCAATGGGGTGAGACTGACAAAAATCGGTTATTTCCTTTATTCACTAAATATTCATCATACGCCATGTCCTACCTCATGTTGAGCTACTCTGATTTTGTCCATAGTTCGAAATAATCGCATACAAAGCATTTCAAAGTACTAAGCCTTTTGCGCCTTCATCAACGCTACTTCAAGTTTGAAAATTCAATAAAAAAAGCCTTTAGAATCTCAAATGGCGCGAAGAAGCAAGCAGAAGAGAATATCAGACATTTTAAACTACCTACCGTCTAAATCGACATCATCATTTTCAAAACTTTCACATAAAACATTCAAGCTGAACCTGAAGAAGAAGCAAAATTTGGAAGCATGCGAAAAGGGGATAAAAACAGTAAGCGGCAGACGTTGTTAACTTCACTATTACACTGCCATAATAAAAATTCAAGCAAAAAAAAAAATAAAAAAATTGTGAACGAAAGCGAAGAAAATTGTGCAGACAAGCGTGATCACAATGGTCTAGGTTAAGACTTCAAAGCACTGCATTTGATCAATATTTATTCGCTAATGACAGCCACCCTCGAAACGAGGCTGCATTCAAAGCCACCAAAGCCTATAATTCAACCTATACAACCTTTAGATTTGCAATCAAATAAAGATAAAAAATAATGCTCTTTAGTGTGATGATGATGATGAAGTAACGATGGCGGCTGTTCAATCTAATGCACGTACGAAAAAAGTAAGGAATGCTCGTTCCATGGTAAATCGTAAATTTATGCCGATTTTTTCAATACTATTATTAAATGTCAATATATTTTAAATGTATCTTACCTCAATGTAGAAGGGAAGGAGAATTTAAATTCTGATACTAATTTGTGATATTAGTTGTGAAAAAAAAGTTTGTTTCAGAAAAACCCAAAAAAATTTGATGTTAAATAGCTAAAAAGAAATTTTGCAAAAGACTAGATTTGTATTACTATCTATATAAATATAATATAATATAATAAACGTAATATAAGAAATCAGGAATTTCCACGTATTATCAGTGCTTCAGACTTCCTGCTTTTTTTTTTCTATACAGGAGAGGAGTTTCCCATGTGTCCCGTACGAACAATTTAGTTTTTACACTACACTTTTTTTTGGAATAAAACTATTTAAATTTTTTAGTATATTAACAAACCTTAATATAAAATCTAGTAGCATATCCAATTTTTTCCCAATTTTATTGCTTATGCTAAAATTTTTCTATACTCACTGTAACCACAATATCCGGTGATTTTTTGCTGTCCCTTACAAAAGCAAGCTTATTTTAGATTTTTCACATACATATACAAATATTCCAAAAGAATGTTTAAATTTTTATTTAAACACTGGAGAACCCTGCAGACTTCCGTTCCGTCCAAAATACGTTCGCATTACATACATTTCGAAAGTGGGCCTCGACTCCGCTCTTCTCTTCTATGCCTTTCTCTTCTACTTCATCTCGCTCATTTTTTTTTTACTTATTCTTGTTCATTACTCCACTAACCTTCCTCTCAATCCCACTCCCACGCCCACTCCTACTCCGAATCCCACTACCACTTACGTTTGTAGAAAAACCGGTTTCGGTGCTGCGCCATCAACGGTTTGTCTCCAAACAAAAATTGACTGGGGATGTCGAAAATAGTTCCAATACACATAAATTATCCGACCTGTAGGAAAATCAACACAACAAAACGAATCAGAGACATTCGTCATATTACAACTTCTGCAAAAAAATTTATTCAAAAATTATTTCATAAATGTTTAACCCCTGTCTCTTCTCCGTATATTCCCCCTTTCACTTTCCCGATTTTTCTCTCTTCTACTCTCACTTAAATCCTTCCTTAAGAGGAAGGTTGCTCTTATTTTCTTTATCTCCTTCCCTTTTCTAGGTTCGTGCTCTTCCTATCTTTTCCCCGCGTTTACCCCATTTATATCACCATTTCGCCCTTACACTTTCTTTCCTCTCTTTCGACTGTTGTCTGTTTTACTTCCTCTCACTCTTCTCTTTCTCTTCGTCACCGACTCCCACGATAATCTCTTTTTTTTCTCCTTTTCATCCTATGTTTTTTGCTATAAACCTCCTTTCCCCTATCGCTCTTCTTCTTTACCACCGCCTCTTGTTATTCCTCATTAAAACATCCTGTTTGATACTCAAAAGTTACCAGGAGTTTTTGTTTTCGCTTTTACATACAAAATTAATCTATTCGGAAGGTTGCCTAGATAACAAATTTCATGCAAATCGCACCATAACCTAGAGTTTTTAACAGGTCGATCCTTAGTTCACTACTGAGAAAAAAATTTCTCAAATAGTAGGCTAGCAAATTTTAAGCAAAACGCACTATAAATATGTTTTTTTAGAACAGGGGCGCCGGTACACTTCCCGGAAATATAAGAAGATAAACCAAGCAAATTGTGAATCTGAAGCATTCTCAAATTCCTTTGAACACACACACACAAAATTTCAATAAAATCGATCCATTCGTTTGGGAGGAGTTCAGTCACAGAGATGTACTACAAAATTGGAAAAATGCGTACGGTTTTTTTCGTACCAACCGTGGAATGCTCCACTAGGACAAAATATATTAAGAAGGCAGTGGACAGCTTTTAATCTTTTCCCTTACTGCTCCCACTGTCTTTCACTTATTTGTTCTGCATGTGCACATTTTTCAACTTTTTGGACAATTATTTTAAATTCAAAGATAAAAACGTCTAAAGTTACGATAAAGTAAAACTTTGTAGACTTGCAGTTGTCGAAAATCGCTCTGTCTTATAAAAAAAATTAAAATAAGACTAAATTTCAAGGGCGGAAACTGTTATCCCTTTTATAATATAATTCCTTGCAAAACTATTAATTTTGGACTTTTAATATATTTGGATCAAGATAAAAATTATTTTCGGATTTTTATTACCTGAGTCCGATAGAACTAGTTAAACTCGGACTTTTAAAAATAAAAGTCCGGAAATAAAAATTAAATCTGGACTTTTATTTTTTAAGGCCAAAATAAAATCCCGGCTTGATAACACAGAATCAGCTTAGCGGAATTAAACGTTTTTTTTTATTTCGAATAAGCCGTTTCTGTTTTATCAAGCTGGGCTTTTATTTTGGCCTTAAAACTTTTATTTCCGGACTTTTATTTCTAAAAGTCCGAGTTTAACTAGTTCTATCGGGCTCAAAAAATAAAAATACAGATTTTACTTTTATATGTGGACTTTTATGTTCGAAGAATAAAAAGGATGTATGATTCGACATGATATTGCTATAGGGATACCTGAGAACTCAAACATTTTCACCTAGGACAATTTTTTGACCCGAACTTTTTCGACTCCCAATTAAAAAAATAATAATTATTATTATTATATACAAAACGAAATGGAATAAAAAAGCGCAATGTATGATAAATGGGTGCATTCCTGGAGACTTAGAAGATATATATCAACAAAATGTCATACGCCAGATAAAAAAGAAATAAAAGTAAAATAATAATTTTATTAACCGTGCCTGGCGTACCACCATACAACCAAACACTGCTTCTATAGCAACACAAAACAAAGTAATATATTACCTTCCTTTTTTCTTACGCAAACATTTAGTCCCGTTGCCACTCACTGATGACAATCTAACACCAAATTAATTCAAGTACTTCTTCCTTTGCATTAGGTCAATATTTATAGCTGTTAGCAATATTTTAGACACATTTTATTCTTAACTAAAACGTTTTATGTATCATTCCTTGCTGTTGATAACGCAACTGCCATGCATGCGATTGGTGCAACAACAACGTCACACGCTCTCATAGCTCCCTCCATCTTTGCCACACAATGCATGTTCACGCGATAATTGGGCCTTGTTAGATTGCTATACTTTTGTAGCAACTTTTTCACAGGCAACAGCCAAACATGAACAACGGTAGCATGCGATGCTGTCAAGTAGTGTGAGCAATAGTTGCCACATACATACATACATAAATATTGCTGGTCAGTGGTATGGAAAAGTCAACACGGTGCAGCACTTGCAACAACGTAGAATTCAAAAATTGTTGTTGTTAATTGTCGTGGCATAAAAAGTGTCACAAAGATTGCATGCTGATAAGCAGCAGCAGCAGCAGCAGCATCTGCATACTTTTTCTTGAACTTTTTGTATATTTTGAATAACTGTCTGCTATTGTGTGGTTGCTTGCCTTGTGGCACAAACACTTGACTTGATAGTTAGTAGTGGAAGTGGCAGCCCCTTACTTATGCTTGAATGTCTATCTGCAACAAAGATTTAGCAACATGATTTTTGCTAAACGCGTCGATTTTGAATAATTTATGCATGTTTACCATGAGGACAACAAATACAACAAGACCAGCAACAATAATAATTCAACATGTAGCGGTTATAAAAAACATTTGCAACATCTGCAGCCGTAACTTGCATATTTGTTGCATGCAACAAAGCGCCACAAACATACGGTTGACAATCTAATGGCAATCGATCTATGTCCAGCAGCTGCTTATGTTTTATTATTTTTGCTGTTGTTGATTTTGGTTTTTCTACTGTTGCTTTCTTATAGCTCACGCTCTAACAATGGTGCGGCATTATGTTTTGCGGCAAATATACAGAGTGAACAAGAAAATTGCGAAAAGAAGTTTTTTCTATGAGCTTTGTTGTAGAAAATTTAAATAAAATTGAATTTCATAAACACGCGTGGAAGGTAAATGTTGCACCTAAAAAAAGTAACGATAAGTTCAAAAGTATACAAAGGCAACAACAACCCATTTTGCATAAGCACTCACTTATGCACGTTCAATATGTTCCGAGCACTTGCTATCCAAACGTAGGTAGGTAGGTCTAATGTCAAAGCAAAAATATATGACAACATTTTATAATACCACGTTTATGCAAATTGACCGACCGAACAGCGAAATAATTATTACATAAATCATTGTTATTTCCCTCTATTTTCCTAGAGATATTTGCAAGCTTTATGAAAAAACCTGTCGGGACATCAATCCATCTTAATAGAGTTTTTTAGTACCCCTAACAAACTCTCTCAGCTGAGAGCTTAGGCCGGTCAATTAAGATCTCACGTAGACTGAATGCTTCCATAGTGCTACCAGAATTAGTTTGACGACCAAACTGAAGAAGAACCCCTATCAGGTGCCAGGACTTATGTTAAAAAATAACTCCGTTCTCTTGGAAAGTACTAGAAGTTTTCTTGGACTTAGCCCAATCGTTCCATAACAAGGGTAGGCACCTTTCTGTTGGTTTGAGGGCTTAGCAGAACTTCATAGTGCCCGACTATGAGGCGAAGCGGTTTAGGACTGGCATCTACGCCGTTTCGCCTCGCAGAAGCCTATCCCATAATCCAGGGTATTACGAGGACCGTGCCTATTGCACGATTTACAGCCAGGGGATAAATTCGGCTGTATTCCAACGGAGCTTTCCAGATATCGGGCCACCTCGGAAAGTATTGATGGCCTTACCATAGTAAGTTGCGCTGCTGTGGCGGACGGTTCTTTCACCGTATTTAATACTGGACCGCTGAGCCCGCCTTGTCGAGCAGGTGGTCATACAACCAAGATGAACGACTCAATATCTAATAGCAATAAGGATGATTATAAGGGGAAGAGTTTTGAGGTAATAGGACATCAAATTCCCTTATTTTATATTTATATTAAAATACCCCGATTTGACATAACCAATAAACTTATGCAAATTTCTGTAACGTTATTGTACAAAATTTCATACTCGTATGTTGAATAACCAATGTGTGAATTTGTTTCATGTTCTACTCTTAACTACTTTGCTGCACAAATTGACTTGAAGTAAAAACTATGTATATTCATTATAAAGTCATTAAGGTTGACAATAAACACATTTAAATGCTATTTAAAACAGCACAAGGCGCAGAATTTTCTCCCATATTATAACATTGCGTAATGGCAACTCTACGGAAAATTTACATTTCATATAATATGTTAACATGACAACAATAACTCCCATCAGCGTATTCAAATATAGTAAAAATGCGTTTTTCAGCTGCAAAATTATTTATTTTTTACCATATTTTAATGAAACCGAACTACAAGATTGCTGCCAAATATATTTAAAGTGAAAAATTGAATCGAACACAGAATATATATAAATGCAAATAGCGCACAAAACACATGACGCTGCACAGTAGGACAGACTGCAGAACTGTGTGGATAGAAGCCGGAAAAGTTATTTAAGGAAATTGGTTTATGTACATTTTTCCATCATCCATTTTTCCCATTTCCATTTACAAGGGAAACACTTTCAAACAGTCGAATCAGGGTTGATATTAGTTGCGGAAATTGTAGATTGTCGAAGAAAACACATACAAAATATCAACAAAAATCATAATTAGCCCCAAAAATTAATGGGTTTAAGAAAAAAATTATTAGTTTGGAGCTTAGAATAAAACCTTTTATCTTTCGTGTTTATTTGACATTCGATTTAAAAAACTTATGTGTGATTATTTTAGGGCCTGTGAAGCGCCATATTGCCCTCTGATATCGTATATCAATTAATAAATGTCTGCTGATATAGAGACATTGCAAGCCAACAAAATATTGAAATGGTTTCTATCAAAAATTTACTAATCAATAAAATTTAAATTTAGTAACAAAAATAGCTAATGTTAATTCCAAAAAATAATCATCTATCTCAGTCCAATATCATTCTAAATTGCCTCATTGTTTTTTAAATTCTCTGCGGAATCTAAAAAGGGATTTTTCGGACGGAGGTGAACAATAATCTGATCAAATTAAGGGACATTTTGTTATAGAGTTATCGGTGCATATTTTATATAGAGTTCCGATATAAGCGACTTTTTATAAATCTCAAATACATAATTTATTGGATATACACAAACAAAGTTTCACAGTTCTTGCTTTCAATATGAGCTAGCATTGATAATTTTTTTTAGCCAACTGTGTATGCCACATACGTATTCCTTTCGTAAAATTTCAAGTTTGTAGCTATCAAAATGAGGAAGAAACTACGAAAACTCTGATCTGAAAAATCGGTTGTATGAGATATATATTACATATACGATAGTTATTAACAATTAAGGTCCGATCCCGTCGGGTCCGACATATATCCAATTGTCGTTCAAAAAGTCAGACAGATGGGCAGATATACATGGCTAAATCAACACAATCGTTTTGGCATATTTGTTGGTAGTTCTATCTATTCTCATTAAATGACTTACAATTTTTCTCACCAAATTTATATACGATTTCATTTTCATGAGAGATATAATTAAGCTTGTTTAAGTATTTACATACATTATTCGGTTAAGTACGAGGGACTAATTTTATGCTCGTATAAATGACGATCAATCCCACTGTATGCCCTGAAGTATGCAATAAATTTACTTAAGCAGCTAATTAAGTGGGGCGGCGTTTGTGCTGTCAGATAAAAAGGAACTTCAAGTTGGGGCGGTCAAATTAAATACACAGATACGATATAATTAAAATCTTCATTTACTTTTGATGTATGTATGCGCATGCATACAAATGCATGCACACATATGTATATTGACATTAGAGGAGGTCGATGCGTTCAAGCAAAATTTGCTGCAGATGCTGTAAGTTTCAGAACCATTTATTTAAAAATGGAAAAATTAAGAACTTGAACACGTATGTGATTCTTAATTCGAGAGCAAGTTTGAAAACACTTTTCCCCACGCCAATCTTTTCGTCCACCAGTTATGTAAAATATCGCAACCAATTTAAAACCTACAATCACTTCTTAGTACTTAATTGCAATGAGGTTTTGCATACAATCGTTGATTGTATAATAATTTTTTATATATATGTACGTGATTGTAATCACGTTTCATTAAACAATCATTGATTTCAAGTATGTCTTGGCTACAATCATTGATTATCCAAATTTTTTTATTGCAATCAATCACACAGAGGAACCTTTTCTTATTTTGTAAAACCTGTTTTACCGAATACGGTATCGGAATAGCTAAACAACAGCAGAAAACTGAAATGGAGCATGGTATACTTTATAATGCAAGACTTCAATCAGGTATATTTCAGCATTTTCTCCAATATAGGCGCAAAGTTCAGCCTCACTCTAGATTTCTGCTAACGATTTCATGTTAGTTAATAAGTTATTCAACATGCCTTCAAAATCAAAAAATAACCGCTTGGTGCAATCTCCATGACAGTATTTCAAACATTTCTAATCGTAAGTAGGCATATACGTACACAGATGTGCATGGGATGTTTCCAAGTCCCAAATGATTGCATATTTGATGATTGCAATCTTAGTATTTGCTTGCGTGTCTTAGTTCATTGCAATCATGCTGATTGTATTTTCTACAATCACAAAAAAAGCAATCAAATTTGACTTCAGTCAAATAATCTAAGCAATCATTGGTTCTAAATCGAAATGATTGTAAATTTTGACCATAAATTTGGACACTAGAAGTCTAAGTAATAGAGTTTCTGTTCTCTTCCCCGTCCATCTCTAGTGCAAATATTTAACCACGTTTTAATTTCATCTGACCGTTTAAAATTCAAATTTACGCGCATTCAGCAGTCTTTAAATTTTTATACTCAGCGTCCTTTGCACACAGAGTATAGAAAATTAGAAATATTTTGGACAATGGGCGTGGCACCGCCCACTTTTAAAAGAAGGTAATTTAAAATTTTTGCAAGCTGTAATTTGGCAGTCGTTGAAGATATCATGATGAAGTTTGGCAGGAGCGTTACTACTATTACTATATTTGTGCTAAATAAAAATTAGCAAAAGCGAATGAAGAACACGCCCACTTTAAAAAAAAAAATTTTTCAAGTCAAATTTTAACAACAAATTTTATATCTGTACAGTATATAAGTAAATTATTTCAACATTCAACTCCACTAATGATATTGTGCAGCAAAATACAAAACTAAAAGAAAATTTGAAAATGGGCCTGGCTCCGCCCTTTTTCAATTAATTTGTCTGGAATACTTTTAGTGCCATAAGTCGAACAAAAATTTACCAATCCTGAAATTTGGTATGGGCATAGACTCGATGACGTTAAATGTTTTCTGTGAAAATGGGCGAAATCGGTTGAAGCCACGCCCAGTTTTTATGCACAGTCGACCACCTGTCCTTCCGCTCGGCCGCCAACAAGATAACTTGAGCAAAAATCGATATATCTTTACTAAAGTTAGTTCACGTACTTATCTGAACTCTCTTTATCTTGGTATAACAAATGGCCGAAATACGATTATGACCGCGCCCACTTTTTCGATATCGAAAATTACCAAAAATGAAAAAATGCCAAAATTCTATACCAAATACGAAAAAAGGGATGAAACATGGTAATTGCATTGGTTTATTGACGCGAAATATAACTTTAGAAAAAACTTTGTAAAATGGTTGTGACACCTACCATATTATGTAGAAGAAAATGAAAAGGTTCTGCGGGGCGAAATCAAAAGCCCTTGGAATCATGGCAAGAGTACTCTTCATGGTATTACATATATAACTAAATTAGCGGTACCCGACAGATGATGTTCTGGGCCACCCTGGTCCACATTTTGTTCGATATCTCGAAAACGCCTTCACATATAAAACTATGGGCCACTCCCTTTTAAAACCCTCATTAATACCTTTAATTTGATACCCATATCGTACAAACACATTATAGAGTCACCCCTGTTCCACCTTTATGGCGATATCTCGAAAAGGCGTTTACCTATAGAACTAAGGATCACTCTCTTTTAAAATACTCATTACCACCTTTCATTTGATACCCATATCGTACAAACATATTCCAGGGTTACCTTAGGTTCATTTTCCTACATGGTGATTTTCTCTTATTTTGTCTCCAAAGCTCTCAGCTGAGTATGTAATGTTCGGTTACTCCCGAACTTAGCTTTCCTTACTTGTTTTTTTGTTTTTTCTCTTAAGTATTTTCAGCAGATTCTGGTCGTTGCCTTTTATCATATTTGAGTTTCCAGTTTAACTGATTAATAAACATTTGTTTCATTTTGTTACAGGTTGTCGAATTAATTGATGCCGCAGCCATAAATTCCACCGCTGTACGACTGGATTGGGTAATGCATGTAAGCGCTACGGAGAAATATGTTGAGGTGAGATGAAACGAAGCTCGCGATGTTTGATATAAAAACAAGGGCTCTATTACATCATATCCAAACTCAAAAGTGCAACACATTCTGTATTTATTTTGAACATAAATGTACCAAATTGTTAACGAATTGAGCACTGTTTTCGTTAAAAAGGATCACGGAGGGGTAGTGCCGAGCTTGATAACTGATACCAAGATTGAATCGGCCGTTAAGATTTTCTGTAAAATAAGGTCGCCTCGACCAGATGGTATATATCCTGCCATTATACAAATGTTGCATAGAGTGATCGTCAAATGGCTTAAAATTCATGTACCTCACTCGTGGAGAACTGCTCTTATAGTTTTCTTACCAAAGGCGATGAAGATCGGTCATATGTATCCCAAAGACTATAGGTCCATTAGCTTACCATCATTTTTGCTCAAAACTTTTGAGAGGCTGGTAGATGTGTACATAAAGTCCAAAAGCGATAAAAAACAGTTCTCCACAACACAACATGCCTTCATCAAAGGAAAATCTACAGACACGGCACTACATAGGGTGGTCGCAAACATTAGAAAGAGCCCTGTACCATAGGTGTCTTCTTATACAAGGTTTCCAAACGAGCCATAACCAGATGGATCGGCTGCATGTTAAATTAGTGGACAGCGGCACGCCGCAGGGCTGGGTATTATTAATTCTGCTGCGGACGATGGCTGTCAACCAACTGCCCAGGTGGTTCGACGAGCTATCTGCCAAACTTACGGCGAACGCAGACGACGTTGCAGTTTTCATACCTTCAACAAATAGCTCTTCGGGATACGCATACCTGCGCATCTAATGTCGAGTTGACCGGCAAAGCGGAGAAGAAGGATATGGTCCTGTGTACTAAGAGGTATAAAATCCCAAATTGGAAGGGGCCTAAGCTAGGAGAGGTGACCGTACAAGAAAAATCTTGTACAAAGTATCTAGGAATCATTCAAGTCTGTAATTTGTCGTGAAAACTCAACGTGGAAGAGAGATCGAAGAAGGCTTCGTCGACAATACAATTTTGGAGTGCACGTGGGGTCCATCGTACTCTTTATCTCATTGGGTATTTACAGCGATTGTAAAGCCTATTCCAAATTATGAAGTACTTGTTTGGTGGTCAGCCCCACAAAATTAATTTACTTAAAATAATTTAAGGGAGTATGCAGACTATCAATGACAATAACAACCTCGACTGCTTCACTGTATGCCATTCTGCACGTTCCATCTGTAGACGTAGTGGAACACAGCGTTACCAACTGCAGTGAGTGTATGACGTCATCAATTACTGGACCGTACGCGTGCTTTGAAGGGGCTCTTAGAGCCACAATAGAGATGGAGGGTTAGAGCAAGGGCGGTCTAATGGCAGACGAGGCGATACATGTGTTCACCGATTTTTCCAAAGTAATGGAAGAAGTAGGGTCTGTGGTATATTGAGGTGATGCGGATTTGAACAGATCCTATAAGCTGCCAGATCACTGTAGTGTTTTTTAAGTGGAAGCAGTAGCTGTTACCAAAGCAGTAGGAAGACTCGTAGAAAATAGCTGAAACTGCAGCCGCGTTAACTTTTAAATTGGCAGCCAAGCACCAACTTCGGCAATAATCTTGCATGGCGCAACATCTAAAAGTGAGTTGGAGTTGCACCATATACGTTCCAAGAAGAAAAGGCATGCACACAAGCGCGGGGCTGTACAGTGACGAAGATAATATTTAGGTCTTACAACGTTAGATTACCAAAGTTACACTTATCATTTAAAAGAAAGGACTGTAGGCCCAATTAGGCATATTCAGTGTAGCAGAAGTAGGAAGGGCGAAATGTAAGTGCGAAGTTATTTTATACCACATGTTCTGGTTCTTGATAGTGTTTCTCAGTTTGATCGTTAAGCAAACTCCAGGTAACTCCTTGAGTATATGTGAGATCCTCACGTTCCGGCCAGTTCAACCTAACTTAACCTACATAATGTGGTAATCAAACAATTTAGTTTTAATAACGCTACTTTCTCAATAATTATCTTCACATCCATTGCTTAATATATATATATTTTTTTATGTTATCTTTTTATCAGGGTCTTTATATTCGTTATCGTGATATAAGCGCCAATTCCCAGCAATATAATATCCTAACTGTATTGAATCCATCAATTGAATCGCATGTTGTTGGAAACTTGAAGGAATATACAAAATATGAATTCTTCCTTGCTCCGTTCTACCAAACATTGGAGGGTCAGCCGAGCAATTCAAAAATTGTGCAAACATACGAGGATGGTGAGTAATTAGCGCGAAATTTATTTACTAGAAATGTATTAAGTGTTAAGTCGATGTTCTTATTAGATTTTTACATGACATGTTCATCTTGTGTTGATGATTAGTTGTAATGTGGTTGATGATGGTGATGATAATAATAAGGCAAATGGTTGAAGACCACGCTCGCTTTTTCGTAAAGTTATTACAAATGTCGAAGAAGATTATTGGATAGATAAACTTATACTTTGAATTATTTTTTACAATATTTGAGATGAACCATAATGGTGGTAGATGTAAATTAAGCGATTAGCTTTCAACCTCTGTCACTTTGAGAGCAGTGCTTTTTCCCGCTTCCTATGATCATGTGAAAAAGTTAAATTCACTTCTTGTTGGTATTAACTTTTTCTGGCGACCAAACTTTTGATCATTGAAACGTCCATAATGTCAAAGAGATAGCTCAAAAGAGTATAATTATACTTGTTTAACCTCCAAAGGGTTGACTCTGTAATTTATCCATCAGTAAACTGATTAATCACTATCTGACGCTGAAACAATATGATTAATCAAAATTTGTGATTATTCAGAAAAATGATCAATCAAACTTTTACTAACCGATTCCTAACTAACATTTTATTATATCTGGGGTAGTGTTGTTGATATACTGTATTTAACGTCACCCATACTACCCTGTAGCGAATCGCACTAGCTCTGAACTATAGCATAAATACGCGGTACTAGTTCTGATTCCTCTCCTGCGCTTTAATCTAACAGTTGTAACATTATCCCACATAGCATATGGAATATTGATTAAATTATAAGTCACCACAATGAGACATTTTCGACTCCTTTTGACGACTAAAAACTGTTTAATCAATTCTGTGATCAAAAGAAGACTCGAAATATACTCCCTATTATGAGTGAAATATGATTTATTCAAAAAGCAACAACAAAATGTAAAGCGATCATAAAAAATGATTAAAATAAGATTCCAAATAGACTCTTAAATGTCTCGAGAAAGAATCGCAAAAGCTTTAAAACACACTTAAAAATTATTCCCACAAGACTCATAAATGATGGTAAATATGACTCGAAAAAGACTAAATACTGATTAGAAATATAGGTTAAAAGAGGCTCACCAAGTGTAGTCGCGCGTAGGGTACCATTTTCTCCTGACGAGGGAGTCTTTTCTGATCAGAAAATGAGCGCTTGTATGCTTATTTTGATCATGATGGAGACTCGAAAAAGACTCTAATATGATTAATAATTTCAAAAAATGCTGGGTGGGATGATATCCTACGAAATAACAATTGCCCTTTACAGACCTTTTGATCAAGCTCTTAACTGATTCGGTCATAAGTGGTTCTGAAGTAGTCTCTACATATGATTAATTAATTAATATACATATAGCTCAGATTTCAGCACTCTTGGTAAAAGTGTCGTTAAGAACTGTCGCGCTCTGCAACCTAAAAGCACCAGTTCGCAAGTAGACATTAAACTTCCAGTGCGAGACTGTAGCCTTGCGTGCCAACCTCCTATATTCCCTACAGCGTATTGTGCCCAAATTTAGCTGCGCGTATTATGTTCAGTTTCAACCGAAAAAAGTAAAAAAAAAAATGTTAATTTTTCAACGCAAGGACACACAAATATTTTCGGAGATTAGTATAGCATAGCATATGAACAAGTAAAATTTTTGTTGCTAACTAAATAAACGATCACCAGTCAAAGGTTATCGCAAGCACAACTCCCACCAGGCGACTGATACAGCAGCGAAAAGTTTAAATTTTTAAACTTTAATTGGCACAAAACCTGCTTTAAGGCCTGAATATTATTTTATCATATTCTACAGATAAGCCCGTATGTAAAGAAAATATAGGCAGACACATACAAGCGTACACAGAAAAAAAGTGGTGGCCAAAAGCGGAAATAATGGTGCAAAAAAAAAACTATTAATAAAGTCATGTGTATATATGTGCAAGTTTGAGGCACATAACCGCAAACAAACACAAATACACTGCAGTAAACCCACATTTTATTTAGTTATAAAAAATACTGAGTTGTGATTGCTATAAAGACCAGACCTGTTTCGAAAAATGTGAAGTGTATTGATTTTAGAAACTATTTTAGTAACCCAAATTGGTGAACAAGCAGCCGCAGCTCTTCACGCCGGGTTGCTATGTCCTGATTTAACGCCAGAGTCGACGTTGTCCGATGGTCCTATCTTTTTCTATAAAACTCACCCTTTACGTTTTCATAGTTACTCAGAATGCAGAAAAGTTACAGGGAACTACAGCAGTCATAGACGTCAGCGTTTGCTGACTTTCCGCTTCCCTACTGCGGCACTACTAACACGTGCCCGGAAGTATTTTTCTCAGGATGAGCCCGTCGTTATTCAAAATTTTCTGATTCTGTCCCCTACGGTGCGAAGATTTTCTTATGAAATTACTTATGACATTACTTCATTAAAGTCCCGAGGCACTTACTACTAAAAATTCGACCTATTAGTCAAGTTTGGTTCAAGTTTCAATGTTAAAACAACCCGTAACCAGGGTTCAAGCCATGTGTCTCTCCTCCCAACTCCACTTTTATATACTACAAGCAAATAAATATTTATGTGCATTTTTAACGGAATATTCCCCAAGCATTTCTTCCTGTGTAAAATGTAAATTTTTTACTGCTTCATCCAAGCAGCACCATCACGTCCACTGTTGCCACCTCGTTTTTTTTTTTTTTGGAACAAAAATTATCCGACTTTTTTGCCGATCTTAAAATAATTTTGTATTTCATAGCTTTTTAGCAATAAACTCCCTCCAGTGAAGCTTGCTCACTATGAGCCATATAGCGTGATGCCTATGTAAAAAAAAATACAAGGCAAGATAAACCTCCGAATAGATTTGGGCCAAGCTTCTCTTCTGATATGCGTCATGCTCCTTTTAATTTTTGCTACAAGCTTGCTTCAAACATGTTTTTACGCCGAATCCGATTGTTATCTTCAAGGCAGATGAGTGTTCACTGAGAAGCTTTCCATGCCAGAAATACAAATCACTGCCGAGGGGCGACTCCGCTTAAAAAAACCTTTTTTCCAATTGCAAAACTTGAACCGAGTATTTTCGGTGGGATAGGCGGAACACGTTAACTCCGGATGCCAGTACAAAGGATTGTTCATTTTACCGCTATTACTGCTAGGTTTTTATGCTGCGTACGCTAAGTTCAGACATTTTTCCTGTATCAGTGCCACAGCAACGAAACCAACTTAAGAGTCACGCCAAGATCGATCGATGCTACTTACAGTGCTGCAGGTTTCTCTTTAAAAATCACAGTTCTAAATGGCTCATTATGTATCAATTTTCACCACTGCGCATAGGCTATGACAATATCAGGTTCTCGAGGTTCATTTTTCCCTCCACCGATTTTGGCGTATTATTTTTATTAGTAAAACTTGCAGCGTTATTGAGCGGCTTGTAACATCCCATACCTCTCATCACATATGGGGCGGCTGTGAGAGTGCTCGAGAAAAAAGTTCTTCGAAAGATTTACGGATATCTACAGGTTTGTGACTGCGAGTACGGAACAATATTTAATGATGAGCTGTGCGAGCTTTATGCAGGCGTCAACACAGTCCAGCGAATTGAAGTGCAGTGGCTTGGCCATGTTATGCGAATGAACGATTCTGCTCCGGCTAAGAAAGTATTTATTTCGGAGCACGCCTGTGGAAGTAGAAGAAGAGGACAGCCTCGACTCTGCTGGAAGTACCAGGTGAAAAGGATTTAAACTCCCTTGATGTGACGAATTCGCACCAGTTAGCCCAACGTTAAAACGGTTAAGTACCAAATATTCAAGCATATTTAACCTTTGTTTTTTGTACGCATGCTACCAGTATTGATCTCCTCTTTTTGATTTGCTGCTTTTGAAGGACATAGTTTTTTGATACTAAGACTTCACACTTCTCTCTGCTTGAATATATAGAGGTATAGATCCAAATATTGCGGCTAACTTGCCTCGTTTTTTGGGACTGGGGCGTTGGCAGTCCCCATTCCTCATTCTCACATGAGGATTGCTAGTAGCAAAGTTGTTTTCAGTAAACTGTATCACAGTCCAATACCAAATGCTTGCTTTATCGGTCGGATCGCTGCACAGTATTGTAATGGGTTCTCTAAAACTCTCTGGCTAGCTCTAGGTCATAGTCCAGGCTGATGCACCTTATATTTAGCGAACGCACTAACTGCACACTTTCCCCGCTATCTGGGTGCAAATTATCGCAACTTCCTCTTGCCCAGCTTCTGGCGCTATTTTCTTTTACAATTCATCCTTCCCCTCTTTTGAAATGTTTGAGTTAATTTTCATCGTAAGACCAACTGTTCCAGAAATCGGGCCCAGCGATATTATGTTAAATGTAGAGAGATTAATAACCATCCGCCACAGCAGTGGTCCTTGTTGTGGTAAGGCCAACGTTACTGCTTGAGGCGGCCCCGTATCGGGTATTTAATATGAGTGTATTAATATCAGCAACACAAAGGTGCAAAAATATAAAGATACTTATTTTATTATAATACATGGTTTAAATCATTAAACGAAATATGAGCACTGTAAGCCATTTTCCATAACGAGTTTTGAGGCTGAAAAGAGAGCTGATGCTGTGGCAACCCAGTTTACGCCTATACATATGCAACATTTCATATTCAGGTTTTTCATTATTAACATGTTCGATGTGCGTTCATGCTGCAACTACTCAATACTCACACAAACTCATAAAGACTGTTTGGAAAAAATATTTAAAACTTTTTCAAAACTTTCTCATATTTGCTTGTATATTTTTCAGTGCCCTCTGCACCTCCCGACAATATCCAGATTGGTATGTACAACTTAACAGCAGGTTGGGTGCGTTGGTCGCCACCACCACCGCAGCATCATAACGGCAACTTGTTGGGCTATAAAATCGAGGTAAGTGCCCTTCTGTATAGACTATATAAACGCTTGATTTTTTTTTTTTTTTTGTTGTTTTGCTACTTTCTGATATTAATAATTTATTTTGATTTTTTCGTTGTAAGTTGGCTCTTGTTTTTATCATTCGTGTTTTTTGTTTTAATTCGCCGGCCGAATGTACATAAACATAATTTTGTGGTCGAACGGGTGTACAAAGTTTATGAAAAATTAATTTGAAAACTTTTTCGCCGCAATAAAAGTAATACATACTTATACATATATGCACATATATATATGTACATATGCTTGTATATTTAATATAGTTACAATTTTGTATTGCCGATATTTTGTATTGAAATTTCAATAAAACTGTTAAGTGTCTGTAAAATATTAAATTTCATAAATTAAAATTTAATAATTTTAAAATATTACGCTCTTTGTGCTTTGTCCGCTTTGGTATTTTTTAATACAAATTGTTTAACCGTACAAAACCACAAAATAGAACTTAGATTTTTTTTAACACAGTTATGTTCACTTTGTGTTAGGTTAATATTGCTCTGACATTAAACTTCCAAATAAACCTGCGCCCATCTCTATCGTTACACTGAGATAGCAGCGAAATGGACTATCAAAATTTAGCCTACTCGCACTGAAATTTCAAAGCGTATTATTGCGAAATTGTAAAAGAAAGGGTAAGCTGGATATCGTCTACCTCACAAATATGGAAAAAAATGTCTCCAGCCTTACAGAAATATATATATTAAGTTCTGGAGTTGATATCCAAGATCATTCTCTAATTGTTCTTAAATCTGATAGTTCTCAATATGGCTCTCCAATCACTATCCAACCTTTCAGAAATTTTATAAAGTTTATTAACTTTTTCTTGAATGTTTGCTTTTGATCTGTGTACAGCGCTTAATAATACCAAAATGTAAGCTTTTGATATCAAAGTATTTTCGAAAGTATGTATGTATTCTGTTTTTAAATACTTTTTGTATTCTTTACTTGGTACTTTTATCATCACGGTGTGTACATTTCATAGTTAAATAATTTTAATAAAGCAAAGTTATAATAACAATGTAAATAAATGTTATGTTTAAAGACACAGAGTGAACATTTCTGAAAGTGATAACCGAAAACGTCATAATCTATTTTTGAGCAACAAAGATATTACTTGAAAGCTATCGATAATACAAACAAATGCTCGTCTTCGATTTTTCCAAAAAATACTGTATTACCGCCTTTTGAATTTGCTTTGTCCTTTTTCTTAAGATTTTTTAAGAATTAATGAGCTTAACACCGATAAATGATAATTGTTATTCAATTATTATTTTGGTTTTGTTGGGAAAAACTGAAAAGAAGGAAACATTTACTGGCAATAAAACCAGAATAATAATTGAATAACAATTATCATTTATCGGTGTTTAGCTCATTAATTCTTAAAAAAATCTTAAGTAAAATTGAACATACCATTAAACATACAAACATTGTCCTTTTTCTTTTAAAGTTGAATAGCAGCCGATATGCTCCACCGATTTTGACAATTCGATAAAAGTTTACACCTTTTCCAGTTTAAGTTCAGAAAATTGCCATTCAAGTTCATAAATTTACAGTTCAAGTTCAGAATTTTCAATTCAAGTTCAGAAAATTACAATTCAAGTTCAGAAATTCCAATTTAAATTCAGAAATTTTCAATTCAAGTTCAGAAATTTCCAATTTAAGTTCAGAAAATTACAATTTAAATTCAGAAAATTGCAATTCAAGTTCAGAAAGTTACAATTCAAATTTAGAATTTTCAATTCAAGTTCAGAAAATTTGTCGGGTATTTTTTTTTTCATCCAATGGAAATAAAGGTATGTAAGATGGTATCTATGTGTTAAGGAAGCATTGAACATCTTAACTCGTTTAAATCAATTTTGCGAGATAGCGAAGAAAAAAGTTCTCGCTCTTAAGAAGCAATTGCAATGCCATCCAGCTTTATTCTTAGCGTCACAACCATTGATCTGCACTTTGTATGACATCAGTGATGATGAAGATATGACCACTTAAACAGTCAACGGAGCGTCCACACTCCCGGAAGTAACGTATAGGTACTGTCTGCACAGGTCTTGGTGCCATATGTCAAAATATCTCAACTTATCCGCCATCATCATCATTCATCATGAATTGGCACTTAATCGCGAGTTTGGCAGTTTTGTAACAAATTATGCCAGCTTTCCCTTTTTCACAGACCTTTCGTCACGATATAGGAAGCCACTACCCTCGTTACCAGACACTTTCCATAGTGGCTTTGATTAGCCAGATACTTTTAATCCTTCTAAACTTCACAGAACATCGAAACAATTTTATACTGAAATTCGAATACATAATCTCTAAAAAAACTTTTGAAAATTTTGTTTGCCGTAAAGAACTTTCAGCTTTCATTTTATGAAAAACTACAGTTTTTCATTACAAAAAGTGTCTGGCTGGATAAAGCCACTATGGAAAGTGTCTGGCAATAAGGCTAGTGGCTTCTTATATATTTGTCGGTGCAGTATCTGATTTAGTTCATAAAATGTAGAACATACTGTATGTTCACTTCTACTTTGCTAAAACTACTTTGTCCATTCAATAAAGGTTGCATGTAACTATGATCGTAGTAGTATTTGCTTTAATGCAATGGCGTCTTTGATTGAATTTTCTGATTCGTTGTTCCAATTATACTATGAGAGAGAGTATTTCATTACTCTTGATGTACCTACTTTTCACTGTACAATATTTTCTGCTGTGAGCGAGGTAAGAGCTAAAGTGCTCTACCGAGTGTGGTCCTGAACGCTTTGATATGGCTGAATAGAGTTTTCACTCAAGTGTATATATGAAACAATCTAGTAGTTCTTGAGATAATGATTGAGAAAACTATAAAATTGTGTCAACCATTTTCATTACTTGAAATTACGTGAAGTCAAACAGAGCGTTCAGGAACTCACTGCGCATATCAGCAATTGTGAAATAATTTTATTGAAATTAAAAAAATGCCTTGTGAGGAAAATTCTATTAACAAAGGAAATTACATTTTGAATGGTGAACATTCCTCGACAAATGGTGAGCATTCCTCGACATATTTATATCAAAATCAGTCTTTATAAAATGACGAAAGAAAGGTCTATTTTCTGCAAAATTTTTGCACGAGATCTGTTAAAGCCCCCATGACTCAAGTTTTATAAAAGACCAACGATCCTGCTTCAGTTGGAAATATGCACTGACGAAATTTCAGCTTTTATAAAATGACAAAGGTCTGGCAGCCACGGGCTCTTAGACTACAACATCATTCTCAAATTATTCTCCAACCATTGATGGAATTTGAGATATCAATAGTTCTCAAGTGAAAATCCAATACATTTCTCCAGCTGATATCCTTTTTAAATGGATGTCGAGTTGAGATGGAGTTGAAAAAAAAAAAATTCTTCAAGGTAGTACCACCACAGCCAACAGTTGTTTATTGTGATAAATAATCATGTTTTTTTCTGTAGAGTAATCAATCAATCTCTTCCAATTGGGAGTGCAAACTACATCCTAAGGCAAATTTCCTCAAACAAATTTTATTAAATTTAGTGTAAAAGTTGGTCGGTTTTGAACTTCGGACATGGGCCGTATGCAAAATTTAAAAACTCAAAACATATATATTTAAACTCAATTTAAACCTACATCCGTACATATATGTATGTATTGTAAAAATATGTAACCTCCATATAAATAAAAAAATATTTCTTTTAGCTCGTTACACTATTTTCAAAAATTCTGTTATTTCTTCTTCCTTTCAGGTGACCGCTGGGAATACCCTCAAAGTATTGGCAAATATGACGCTGAATGCAACAACAACTTCAGTATTGCTCAACAATCTCACTACCGGCGCTACCTATAATGTACGTTTGAACTCTTACACAAAAGCAGGCGAAGGACCATATGCAGAGCCGGTGAGTACCGCAAATTTACAGATAAAACTAAAGATCTTATTAGAAAGACCAGAAAGGTAAAAGACATTAACGCACTTTTTTTATACTTTCTTTTGTTTTTCCACCGTTTGTTGCAGGTATCATTGTTTATGGATCCAACACATTTGGTGCATCCACCACGTGCCCACCCTAGTGGTTCACATAATGGTGTGGCTGGCAGTCATGGCCACCCAGGCACTCCTGGTGTCGATGGTGGTCATTATGCTTATCATCCAGCTGGCATGCCGGATGATGCAGCCACCACAACCACACATCATAAATCAACAAATGTGGTGCATCAGACATGGTTTATGGTATTGGTGATAGTCTTTCTGCTGGTCATATTCTTTGTCACTGTTGGAGTGATGGTCTTCTTTAAACGACGACACAAGCTGACCAAAGAATTGGGACATTTAAGTGGTGAGTATACATTTATTATTGAATATTTTTCGAGAGACCGAAAATCATGTGCACATGGTAAAGTTTCAAAGCTAAATCTGAAACTTGTGTGTGCTCAGTACGTATATAAATAAATAGTACCTTGGCTATATAATTGTTGACGTGCCACAAAAGTGCCTGTCTTAGGTTACAGCCACTGTGAAAAATAAATAAATAGATAAACCTAGCAAACATTCGGAGTCATAAGGGAGTCAGAACAGAGTCCCGAATCAGAGAGTTACGCTCATTATGAGCTTTTTAGGAGTTGAGAACATTTCCCTTCTTGTGATAGTCGTCCGATATGTTATTGGCGTCATAAATAACTAAATTTCGACACCTGTTGGACTCCGGAAAAACTCCTTTTTAAAGCTTTTCGAAGCTTTTCTTTTCTTTCTTTCTTTTTCCTACACGTTTCAGCAAATATTTCATTTTTTTCAAAACTAAATATTTTCTTCTCTCTGGAAGGGCCACTGAAATTTAAAAGCATATATGCGAAGGAGAAAATTATGTGGCCAAAATCCATTTAAAATGTCTCGAGCACTTATGCTTCATGGATTGGTAGCGAGTGATCTTAGTTCGGAAAGGTTTCCCCTCCAATATTTTTTACACCTTTAATAGTGGCCGTTATGAGTCCAGAAGAACGCACCAAGGTAGGCGTTTTGAGCTCGCCTCTTAGAGTTATCACACGGTCGTGTTATCATACCTTTTTGGAACCATTCGTGACTAGTCCGAATACGAATCCTACTACATACATACTACTACTACAAATTTTTATGAGTCCAGAAGAACGCACTAAGATAAGCGTGTTGAGCTCGCCTCTTAGAGTTATCACACAGTCGTGTTATCATACCTTTTTGGAACCAATAGTGACTAGTCCGAATACTAAACCTACTACATACACTACTAAAAATTGTTCCCTTCGTGTTTTTACGAGATAGGTTTGCTCCGAGATTCTTAAAATCAATCCTAAAACTTACAGACAGTCGTATGGGAAAATTAAGGAGTTGTGTAGTGCAATATTTTCACCTGGCCTAAAAATTGAATCAGTAATCTACTTTTACCGACTCCAGCTCTTTTCACATCTAGTACATCAGAAGCTAGTCCCTTCTATTATCATACCATTGCTATATTCTCTTACATTCAAAGGTAAACGATTTTTTATTGCTTCAAAAAAAAAAACTACTATTCTTCATCCCCATACAACAGTAACAAATGAATTTAAAACGTAGTACAGCAAGCTCCTTGAAAGTAATGACTACGGTCTAAGGCCGAGACTACATAAAATCTACTTTATTTCTGTAAACTAATATCTAAATAAAGTTTAGTACTGTTTTCTTGAATAGAGTTTGTTAGTACCTCACGAAGCTTAAAATACGTTTCATCTGAAACATCTCTTATCACTTGGCTCAATCGGGAACACGACAATGTTCTGTTGTTCTAATCTGGCACGACTACAAGATATCTACTAGGGCTTAGAGGTTTGCAGTCACTCACTGTGACCCAAATAAATAAATAAACGATAATGGCCGTCCAACAAGGCCGCTTCATCCCTGGGTTACTTGACGCCAATTAGTCGCATCAAGGGAGTTTAAATCGTTTCCAAACTGATCCTTCTTCAGGAGTGGGGTCCGCCTCCTTTTTCTTTTTTCATTAGAGGGTTCCGATAAAAAAAAAACTTTCTTCGCAGGAGCATCAACTTCCTTTGGCATACCATGGCCTCGTCAGCGTATCTGTAGCGTTTTAATTCGCTACTATGTGTATGTCTGCATTAAGCTCGTATAGTTCATCACTAAGTTTTCTTCGGTACTCGCCATCGCGTGGAGGTCCGTAAATCTTTCAAAAAACTTTTCCCTCGAACACTTCCAGGACCGCTTAACCTGCTGTTGTCATGGTTCATGCTCCTGCAACATATAGCAGAACGTGGCCCGTTGGTAGCATCTCTTCTTTTGGTTGCAACGAGGCATTCTTCATCGTCCATGGTCATCGGTAACCAATTTTTTCCTCGGCGGCGGTAAAGAGTGTTTTAGATATATGATGCAACTGCTCTTGGATTCCTTCGGGTTGACTTGTGCTCTCAGAGAGCAGATGTGAAAATCTAGAGTTGGGAAATCACTGGCAGTCTTTTGCGATTGCAGCCTTTCGTCATCTAGGGTTCCTTGTGACTTTTTGTCCTTGAGTTTAGCTGCTCAGAGGCGGGCGCGTATTTTGGCAGCGACAAAATAATAATAAGAGTCGATGTTAGGACCTAGGATCGTGCGTGCATCTAAAACACTGGACACAGCCATGTAACTTCGTAACTATGTTTCGGGCATCAGCAAAGGTGATCAGCCTTAGTCCATCAGGAGAGGTTTCATTGTGTGGGCTGAACTTTTCTACTGCGTGGCCAAAAACACCTTCTTTGCCCACCATGGCGTTATGGTGCCAAGCACGGCTTTTATATCATTGTGAAAGCCGCGTTCTTATGTGCGTTCTAAGCGTTCAGAGGAAGCTGCTTTCATCTCATCGTCCTTCTTCTCTCCCACCAGGAATCTGACGCCTAAACTGTCAAAATTTTTAATTTTTTCTTTTCCTGCTTTGTTCATCGCATTTCTTGGATAGCGGTGATGTCTGTTTTTGATTTGACAAGGACATCAATCAGCCGGAAGTCTGCACTGATTCCATTAATCTGCTTTGACTAAAACCTACGAAGACTTTCATATCACCAATTTTTTCATTATTACTTGAAATTTGAAAATTTTTGGTATTTTTTGACACTCGGGAACTCCACTCATAAAATAAGAAACCGCATATCTTTCGTTGACAGCAAGCATCCATAATTATGAAGAACATTAATACTTAACAACATATTGTCAACTGTACGCCCCGAAAAGCAATTACTTAAAATTACACCAAAAAATCAACATAACCTTTCCGCCATTTTTCACTCATTAACTTCACAAATTGTGACCGTTCGTTAATACGAGAATAAGGAATAAAAGTTACAACGTCCAATCGGCAATCCCATAAGCTCGCTGAAATTAATTGTAACTTTTTTTGGTTTGAGCGACATTTTTTCTTGTATTTCTGAAAATTAATTGCTGCTTCATTTTTACTGATTTGCATGCAATATTGTGAAAAATGTCCTCCTCTTTTGTTCATCTTCTACATATAAAATGCGAAAATAATGACGTGAAAAAAGTGAAACTCTAACGAGCCACCAATTTTTTTTTTTTATATATTTTCAACATGTTCATCGTTCTCTTCTTTCGCTACTTTTTGTATTATCTTCTTTTGTTGCTGCTTACTTTCTTTTCATCGCTTCACTCACACCAACGCAGTAGTCAGTGCCAACGAAATCACTGCGCTTAATATTAATGGCAAGGATAGTCTTTGGATTGACCGCGGCTGGCGCACCACCGACACTGACAAGGACTCTGGATTGAGTGAGACGAAATTGCTATCGAATGCGAACAGTCAGTCGAATTATACTTCAGATGGTGGCACCGACTATGCAGAAGTAGATACACGCAATATGAGCACGTTCTACAATTGTCGAAAGGTGAGTGGTAAAAGGGGAATGTGAAAAGAGAGCCCATTGTAATATTTTAAATAACATTAAAAGCAAGAATACTTATGTTTATAATATTTTTAATATTTTGTTTTTTTTTTTGCTCATTCTCGTTGTTGTTTTAATAGAGTCCTGAGAATCCAACGCCGTATGCTACAACAATGATTGTTGGCGCTTCTTCTACGGAGACAACCTGCATGAAAACCTCTTCATCAAGCACCGATCAGGATTCTGGCACACATTCACCACACTCAGATGGCAATGCGCAACAATGTGCTGGTAGTGGTACAACAACTGTTATGCCATCTGCGGGCAATGCAAAGCATAATTATCATCAATATCCGCCAGGTTTGTGTGATTTCTTTGTATGTAAATGCTTTCTTTTGATTTTTGCTGTCCTTACTTAATGTTATTAATTGAGACTTCATGCTTGCATGTTGCTTTGACAAGGTTTTCTGCACTTGAGTTTTTTGTTTCTTTTCCAAGATTTTTTATTATGCTCATCTTATAATTGTGCTTCGTTTAATTTTAACTTACAGTTGCATCTATTAATTTTTTTTTTTTCAGTTTTATTCAAAATTTCTATTTTTTCTAAGGCTTAGGTTGTAAGTAGAAAAGTTTGAAAGGTCATCTGTATTTTTTCATTGCTATGTATTTTGATAACCATGACCATCTTTATAAACAGCCTGCTCTTACACAAAGAATTTAGCTTGGTTCTTAAAGTGCCAGCAAAGGGCTATCAAAGCGAATAAAAGTATCTTTAAGCTTTCTAATACCTATGCCACTTTCTGATTATAGATTCGTATCACTCCTAAAAGCTGCATTCTTAACCTGGCAAGCGTAGGGCACGAGCACAAAACGTTATCGATCTGCTCTCGCTGACGAAGCCTTATTTAAATCATGTGATCAATATCCATTTAGAATACCCGTCATGAGTGTACGGTTCTATCTTTTTAATGATAAGAGTTACTTTGTTAGTCTCAGGTTGCACGACCTAGACATGATCTTAGTGTGAAACTTTGGCCTTCTCTTAATCTCGCCCAATCTAAATGGGACGTCTACGGGGCAAGCTTCGAGGGATGCGCCCTTTTTAGGTAGTTCATCCGCTTTTTCATCCCCATCTATTACCATATGCCCTGGGACCCAATATACATGTATGATGTATGCTTCTCCCTATCCCGATTCTTTCCAGAGATTGCTTACATTCTAAATGGACAAAAAAACAATATTACATGCCGACCGTATATATTTCGAGGCAAAGCAGGGACTTTTTCGGAACGATTTTGAGATAATTTCATAACTGTTTGGGAATAATTTTGGTTTAATTTCAAGACTTTTTTGTAGTAATGTTGATATCATTCGGGAGTAATTTTGTGGCAGTTTGAATTTTTGGTTTTTTTTTCCAATATTTTTTGAGGTAGACAGTATTCTGTGATAATTTTGGGAATTAATGTTTAAGGGAACATATCGCGAGTATTGGCACAACTACTTTGAGACTTTTTCTAATATTATAAAATTATTTGGCGATCATTCCGGAGCTATTTCGAACAATTTTGGGATAGGATAGGTTAGGTGGTAGCTGCCCTGATAAGGATAGCTCACTTGGACAACACGAAGGTCCGTTGTGATACCACATACACCAAAAATAACGGTGACCTAGATCCAGCTACTTAGAGAATCGTTGGGTAGCAACGATAAAGCTCCGAATGATACCGATCTCAACTGTGGATATATCCTCGGGAGATCCAAGTGAGTCGCGACCGAAGTACTTTCGCCTAATTCTGGCAAAAGCTGGACAATCAAGCATAAAGTGATTTGGTGATTCCACCTCATCATCCTCCATACAGCTGCAGCAGGATGGAGTTTCCAGTATATTGAGACGTACCGCATGGATACCCATGGGACAGTGCCCTGTCAAAACCCCAATGACCATTGATAGGTGAGCCTTAGTGAACCCAATTATTTCAGCAGACCTCCTGCCATCCACTTTCGGCCAGAAAGATCTTGCTACCCTGCAAGACGTGGTATCCGCCCAACGTTTGCTGAGCTGATTCGAGGCCCAGCTATGGAGGAGCAATCCACAGGTGGCCAGCGGGATCCCGAAGTCCCTACAGCCATCTTCATCCGGTTCAGTTGTACCGATGCGGGTTAAGAGATCCGCTTGACAGTTACCCGGGATATCACTATGGCCCGGGACCCAGATAATCTTAATTGTAAAATAATTCGATGCAATCGCAAGCGAGGTCAGGCACTCCCAGACCACCCTCGATCGCACTGTAGTTGAGCTCAAGGCCTTGATAGCCGATTGGCTATCAGAGTAGATGTTAAATTCCCTAACCGTGGTAGCACTGGATAGCATTCCATCCACCGCATCCTTAATCGCAGCAATTTCCGCTTGGAATACACTGCAGTGATCAGCCAACTTAAACTTGCGGCTTAAATTTAGCTCTTGACAAAAGACCCCCCCACCAACCTTTCCATCCAGCTTTGACCCATCCGTGAACAAATTAACCGGTCCCATGCCCCAGATAATTCCTCTTCCCCAATCCTATCTCTCTGGAATAACTGGGGTGAAGGTTGTATAGGGAGCTGTTATCGGCATACAGTAGTCCGTTCTGTCCGGGATGAAGTCGAAACTGGTAAGAAGGCTAGAGTGTCCGCGGTCAGAAAGTCTATATCCCATATCACGAAGCCTGACCAACGACCTTGCCGCGGCCGCCTTTCCCGCAATATCTACTGGGTATATGTTCAGCATGACGTTCAGTGCCAAGGTAGGCGTTGTTCTGAGAGCGCCACTGATACCGATCAGCGCCGTCCGTTGCACTGACACTAACATTTTGGAGGTGCTCGCCGTGTCCAGTGCTTTCCACCAGACCAGCACCCCATATAGCAGAATCGGTTTGACCACCATCTCATAAAGCCAGTGTACTATTCTTGGCGAGAGTCCCCATCTCTTTCCGATAGCTCCTCTGCAGCAGTACAAGGCAATGGCGGCCTTCCTGGCCCGATCTTCCACATTGGGTCTCCAGGACAGTTTCTTGTCCAAAACAATCCCCAAATATTTAACCCTATCAGAAAGTACCAACGGTACCCCTCCAATCGAGGGAGTTCTGAAATCGGGCACCTTATATCTTCTTGTGAAAAGGACCAATTCCGTTTTTCCCGGGTTGACCGCCAATCCACATGATTCAGCCCACCTAGCCACAGTATCCAGGTAGCCCTGAAGAACATCGCGCAGGGCGCCCAGAAATTTGCCTCTGACTAGGATAGCGAGGTCATCTGCATAGGCAACCACCCGACAACCATTGGCTTCCAGCTCCACAAGAAGCTCGTTGACTACCACAACCCAGAGGAGAGGAGATAGGACACCCCCCTGTGGCGTGCCCCTGCACACCTTCCTCTTAATTATGGCCCCTCCCCACTCCGCTGCGACAATTCTGCCGCATAGAAGTTTGCTAATAAATTCAACCAGAGCCGCCTCGACTCCTAAACCCACCAGAGCTCTTTCGATTGACCCCGGTAAGACATTGTTAAAAGCTCCCTCGATGTCTAGAAAGGCACCCAGAGCATACTCTTTGTGTTCTAGGGACCCCTCTATTTGCTTTACAATCGAATGGAGAGCCGTTTCCGTCGATCTGCCCTTGCAGTACGCATGTTGTGAAGCCGACAGTAACCCCCGAGGTATCCTTTCCCGTAGGTACAGGTCAATCAACCGCTCAAACGTCTTAAGAAGAAACGACGAGAGACTGATTGGCCTGAAATCCTTAGGTGATACATGAGAGCTTCTGCCGGCCTTCGGAATGAAAATAACCCTAACCGTGTGCCAAGACTTCGGGATATAGTTAAGCCTGAGGCAGTTAGTATATATGATGGCCAACCAGCGGCAGGAAATCCCCAAAGACCTTTGAAGCTGCGCAGGAATGATTCCATCCGGGCCCGGAGACTTATAGGGCTTGAACGACCCTATAGCCCAGGTTATCTGACTTTCCCGTATTGGAATGGCAGACACTTCTGCATGGCCAACGACCGCCGACCATGCAGGCGAAGATCCCTGCGCAACTGGGACATCGGGAAAATGATTGTCCAGTAAAAGCCTTAGGGACTCCTCGCTACTCATCGACCAGTCCCCACCATCATCTCTCAGATACCCCAGAGGAGCGGGGTTCCTAGAGAGTATTTTTCTAAATCTCGCGGATTCATTGCAGCCTTCTACGTTTTCGCAGAAGCTTCGCCATGCATCTCGCTTGGCTATCCTTATTTCATATTTATAAATCCCCAGACTCACCTTATAGAGCTCCCAGTCCGAGGGTAATTTACTCCTCCTGGCTCTGTTGAAGAGCCGCCGACTGGACGCTCTTAGGTCGTCAAGAGAATCCGACCACCAGGGCGGCTTGCCCTTCCGCCTGTAAGTTTTCAATGGGCAGGACAGCTGAAAGGCGCTATTGCTTGCCGAGGTGAAGTTTTCCACCAGAACGTCTATCTCAGATTCGGACAGGCCCGAACTAATGATAGGCACCGCAGGCAGTAGCTCTCCCAGCTTCCTACAATAAAAGTCCCAGTTAGTACTTTTAGGGTTCCTAAAAGATATTTTACCGGGACGTTCTTCGTTCACTGTGAACTGAATATATCGGTGATCAGAGAAGGAGTGCTCGTTGAGAACCCTCCATCCAGATATCCGACCTTCCAGTTCTCTACTAACCAGGGTGAGGTCCAGGACCTCCTCCCTTAACGCAGTAATAAAAGTCGGGTCATTCCCCCTATTACATATACAAAGTCCCTCATCTACAATAAAAGTAAATAAAGACTCACCTCTAGTGTTGGTATCCGAGCTTCCCCAAATGCTATGATGGGCATTTGCATCGGCACCGATGATCACGCCAACACCTCTCCGCCTTGCTTCAGCGGTGATTTCACCCAGTATCGCAGGTGGTGGTCCCACTACGTCCCCGTGGGGCATGTACGCTGAGACCACCCACATTTCATTACTTCCTCGCTCGAGGCAGACCGTGGTTACGTCAGCATTGCTGAAATTAGAGAGAATAAAAGCTTTAATCTCTTTTTTAACAAGCACACAGGATCTAGGCCTACTTGCCTCCCCATGCACCAAGGTGTTGAATTTTCCAGTCCTTAATCCAGAAATCTTACTGCCGTTACTACTCAGCCACAGCTCCTGGACAAGGACTATATCCACTCCGCCTTTTTCAAGGCAGAGCAACAAATTTGCGGAAGCCGCCTTAGAGTGCTGAAGATTGATTTGACGGATTTCCATCAAAAGCGCTCTTCTTCCGCACCCCATCCTTGGCGGATTCGTATTAGTATTGTCCATTCTAAAAAAGTCCCCCCTCAAGGCCGCTATCCGGAGCCGATTGTGTAGTCGCCCTTTAACGATCTCGTGGTTATCTATGCTACGCAGGGAGGCCACGCGAGGGTTGACGCATTACCTTATGAGTAATGCGTTCAGAGCCAGACCGGACGCGAAGCGGGAAAATCTTCAACCGCACCTACACCACCAACTTAACTGCGACGGAGCCGGAACGTACCTTGAGGCCCGCCACGGTTTTAACGGGACGTGGGCAGGTGCAGCATTAGCCTACCAGCCATTTTGGTAGGGTTTCACCCCGACCTACTAAAGTGGCAGAATACCGCACCTACCAGCCCAATGGCATCAAGTCAAAATGTGATGTGAAATCAAAGTCCTAAAACAGTCCAGTTCGTCACCGTTGTGTACCGATCTTGACTCTCCCTCCCCTGAGCTCGGCACAATGACTCAAGGGGTGCGGGTTTTATCGAGTTGTCCTCTCTAGATCCGCCATTATCAGTAGAAGCAGGGGCACCTCGTGCAGGACGTGATAACTAATCACGCGTGACATTCGTCACTATGGCCGGTCTAAGACTGATATCAGTCCCTGATCCAGAGCCTGAAACCACTTATGATATCCAAGCCAAGTATCTTAGCCCCCCCAATTTTGGGTTAATATTAACGAATATTTCGTGATACCTTTGGGACTGTTTAAGAATCGTTTTGGCAGGGTTCGATGAAATTTATTTCTGGAGAGAGAAAGTTTTCGGGCTGTTATTGTTATTGGCACGTAATTTATAATCGAAGTGTTATCGGTTTATTTTCGTAGTCCATAGTCATAGACGAAATAAAATAGGTTTTATTTTTAGTTTCAACTTTTTTGACAGATAGCTCATAGAAACGTATGTCAAAAAGCTGGAATTTAATTTATAACCTATTTTATTTTGACTATAACTATGCACCATAGATTATCAAACTAAAAATATCAACTTGTTATTAAAAATTTATTGGTTTGTCATAGAAAAAATATCGATTTGTTTATGCAAATTTGTCGATTTTGTATCGATTAGCTATCCAAAAGCTATCAGTTTTTTATCAAAGTGCTATTAAAATCGATACCAAGTATATGGTAAACCGATAACTTTTCAATAATATATCTATAATTTTTCGATAAGAAAACCGATTGTTTTTGGGCAAGAAATCGGTAACTTTACGGTAAAATGTGTGATAGCTTTGCGATAACAAATGGAAACCTCGCCTTCGATAACACGCCGATAACAAACCTTGCCTTTCTTTCTTTTTCATTTCTTTTTATACTCAGCTAAGCAGAGCTCACAGAGTATTTTAACTTTATTCGCAAAACGGTAATCCGTAACGGCATAAACTAATCGAGATAGATATAGACTTCTATATATCAAAATGATCTGGGTGAAAAAAGAAATTCATTTAGCCAAGTCCGTCCGTCTGGAAACACGATAACTTGAGTAAATTTGGAGGTATCTTGATGAAATTTGGTACATACGTTCCTGGGTGCTCATCTCAGATCGCTATTTAAAATGAGCGAAATCGGACTACAAACACGCCCACTTTTTCGATATCGAAAATTTCGAAAAACCGAAAGTGTGATAATTCATTACCAAAGACGGATAAAGCGATGAAACTTGGTAGGTGCGTTGACCTTATGACGCAAAATAGAAAATTAGAAAAATTTTGGACAATGGGCATGGCACCGCCCACTTTTAAAAGAAGGTAATTTAAAACTTTTGCAAGCTGTAATTTGGCAGTCGTTGAAGATATCATGATGAAATTTGGCAGGAACTTTACTCCTACTACTATATGTACGCTTAATAAAAATTAGCAAAATCGGAGAAGGACCACGCCCACTTTTAAAAAAAAATTTTTTTAAAGTAAAATTTTAACAAAAAATTTAACACTTTACAGTATATAAGTAAATTATGTCAAGAATCGACTCCAGTAATGATATGGTGCAACAAAATACAAAGATAAAAGAACATTTCAAAATGCGCGTAACTCCGCCTTTTTTCATTTAATTCGTCTAGAATACTTTTAATGCCATAAGTCTAACAAAAATTTAACAATCCTTGTGAAATTTGGTAGGGATATAGACTCAGAACAGTTTTGTGTGAAAATGGGCGAAATCGGTTGAAGTCACGCCCAGTTTTATATACAGTCGACCGTCTGTCCTTCCGCTCGGCCGTTAAGACGACAACTTGCGCAAAAAACGATATATCTTAGCTAAACTTAGTTCACGTACTTATCTGATGTCACTTTATCTTGGTATAAAATATGGCCGAAATCCGACTATGACCACGCCCACTTTTCCGATATCGAAAATTACGAAAAATGAAAAAAACTGCCATAATTCTGTACCAAATATGAAAAAAGAGATGAAACATGATAATTGGATTGGTTTTTTAACACCAAATATAACTTTAGAAAAAACTTTGTAAAATGGGTGTGACACCTACCATATTAAGTAGAAGAAAATGAAAAACTTCTGCAGGGCGAAATCAAAAGCCCTTGGAATCTTGGCAGGAATACTATTCGTGGTATGACATATATAAATAAATTAGTGGTACCCGACAGAAGATGTTCTGGGTCACCCTGATCCACATTTTGGTCGATATCTCGAAAACGCCTTCACATATAAAACTATGGGCCACTCCCTTTTAAAACTCTCATTAATACTTTTAATTTGATACCCATATCGTACGAATACATTCTAGAGCCACCCCTGGTCCACCCTCATTGTGATATCTCGGAAAGAACTAGAACTATGGCCCACTCCCTTCTAAAATACTCTTCAATACCTTCCATTTGATACCCATAGCATACAAACACATTCCAAGGTTACCCTAGGTTCACTTTGCTAAATGGAGATTTTCCCTTATTTTGTCTCCATAGCTCTCAGCTGAGTATATAATGTTCGGTTACAGCCGAACTTAGCTTTCCTTACTTGTTTTCCTTTCCTTTAAAGTGCACTAGCAACCGCTTTATAGCGTTACGCTACACAGTCCTTGAATCCCAATTACATCTAAATTTGAGCCCTCATTCAGATAACAATAAGACGAGATGTCAAATTTCTCATTCCCTGCATTCTTAGAGGGTGAGTTGTTCCTTCCGATGCCTAGTGGGAAAAAATAGCCGAAGCCTCCACGCTATTAATGAAACATGTTAGTCTTCCATGGATCGACGATATTTAATCTGCCGTTTTTGAACTTTCGCTTCTTAAAAGTAGTTAAACTTTGCAGCGTATTTGGTATAAAAACAACACACACAAGAAAAGCTTTGATTGATTTTTGGCTCTACGTTCAAAGGATTATTTGCAATTGATATCCTTTTGTTTATCCATAACCATTGTTGATATAAAAAATTTAAATTTTAATATATTTTTCGTTTCGTTTCAAACACACATTCACACACACACACAAATGTGTGCATGCAAATGTATGTGAAGTTCTGTGCGACGTTTATCTGATTTTACGTAAAGATTCCCTAACAATTTTCGCTTCACTTTATTTTCAATTGCCAGCAACGATTATACTTTCCAATATATTTTTTAATTTTCTTGTATTTTTAGATTATTTTGTTTTGGTTATCACTACATTCATAGACTGCTATTGGCTTCGTGAAATTGGTTTTGTTTTCGCACTCGATTAGATTTGCTTAAAGAGATTTCGACATTTTTTGGCTTTCATTCGATATCCTTGATTTCCTTTATTTCGTCCATTGTTGGTCGCTTTGTTCTTATTTTATCTTTATTTGAATTTTATTTCATTTTGATGTACTATATTAACATACATATCTATAAATGTTTACGTATGTGTGTCTTCGTGTAATTTTGGTTTTAATCCCAGCAAAAAATTATAGAGAATAGTCGGAGTTACTTCGTTAACGGACAAAGTATGGCATTAGTTCAATCAACATAACACCTTTCGATATGCTTTGGTCAGGGCAAGAATTTTAGGTTTGCTTTAACCGCGCTTCGTCTACCACACAGAAGGTCGTGGATTCAATACCTGCGCAGAGCAAGATCTAACATTTGGCAAAAAATGTATCAGTTAGAAAAAAGTTCTTCTAAGCGGGTTCGCACTTCGGCAGTAGTTTGGCAAACATTCCGAGTGTATTACTGCTACGAAAAGCTTTCCAGTGCCTTGCAGCTGACGTTCGGAGTCGGCATGGAACATGTTAGTCGCGTCCAACCAATTTTTCAGAACACGCAAAATGGAAGAGAAGCTCGTCCTAAATCCTCTCGGAAGTAAATCCTGCTTTTTATTTTCTTTTTTGACAAAACTTTTGGGATTGCTTGGAAATTATTTCTGAAATCCAGATTTGCTTTGTATAATATCCAACTTATTTAGAATACAATAAGATGAACTGGTCTTGTGACTAGTTCAAATGGCCATTAGTTCAAAAAAATTTTTCAAATCATTTCGAGAAGAAATAACTCGCAATTATCGGCTTCTCGATAGATACTCGAAAACTTCGTAAGACTCACGAGCTTCTCGACATTAAAATTTAGTCACTGCATTGGCAGTATTATACAAAGATTACGATTACTTCTGGAACACAACCGAAAATTTCCAAAAAATTACGAGTAAAAAGCAATGGGTGCACACCGCCAATATAGCGACTAAATCGAATGTAGAGAAGCTCGCGAGATTTGATTCTAGTTGTTCAAGCTAGGAGAATCTCGCGGACAGCCAAGTTCACGACTCTCGTAAATCTCGCTTGTGTTCGAAAAGAAATCGAATTCTAAATAAAAACTTGGAACTTTTCATGCAGACTTCTCGAATTTGCAAAATATCTCGAAAGCTTTTTTGAGATTGTTTTGCTTGGTTTTAGTTACACAATTCATGTAATTTTGTTCAAGATTATCGAAAAAAAGAGAAAAACAAAAATGATAAAATTTTCTCAAAATTGTTACTGCAATTTTCGTGTTCACAACTTCTAGCTATTCAAATTAGACCGAAAGGATGAAAATCGTCTTATTTGAAAAATCGGTTGTACGGAAGGTATATGCGTCAATGACTCGATCCGGTCGGCTCCGACAAATATCTAATCGAACATCGAAATATTCCCGCTCTACGAATTTTATCAAGATATCTCGAAATGAGGCATGGCTTAATTAAGTCAGCTCATCATCCTCATAATTTCGGTATATATATTGACGGTTCTATCTCTTATCCTTTAATTGAACAAATCTCAGTATCTATGCCATTTCATGAAAGGAATACAAGTTCCATATTTTTGATGTGAAAACTTTTACAGTCAAATATTTCAGCACAAAATGCTCGTTTTAGATTTGCGAACCAATATAATCGATCTATCGCCACTTTAGAAAATATAAGTAGGCCTTTATGACCATTTCGGAGATTTCGGACCAATTGACCTCAGGACCATTTAAAGTGGTCATAAAGTCAAATTCCGTTGACCTTACGACAACTTCCCCCAGGTGACCATGCGAATCTACGTGAAAACTTCATAAAAAAAAAAATGCTTTGGGCCACACATTCTACAGAGTAGCATCTACTACATAGAACTTAGTCGTATCAACTAGAAATGCTCCCAAATTATCAAACATGCTAGATAACAGTCAAATATTCCAATGCCATTAATATGACACGCCCCTCCAAACTTAACGCATTTTATGCTGGTTTAAAATCACTGCAATACGACCGTAATGCCAAAACAGTTTTCTCATTTGAGTGTTTGTGCCGCTGATTGCTATTGACAGCTGCTCAAGTGGGGGTCCGCCACGTTTCATTCATCTGATTGCATTGTAATTTCAACCCCTGCAGCAAGGATATAAACTACTCGATCTGCTCTGCATTACTTTGTTGTATTTATTGTTTTTATTTTATTTTTTTCACTGTATGTATGTATTTTTCTTCTTACATATCCTTGTGCTGACTGCCATTATTGTTTCTTGTGTGATTTGTTCGGTTTATCCCTCGCTTAGTTGGCATTTCTCGTATTTGCAAAATTAAAAATTCAATTACTTGCGGCAAAACTTTTTATGCATGTTTTCGTTTTATTTCCTTCTCCATTTGGCGTTTGAAGTGTTTCCTGTTTCCAAGTGTTAGATAACTTAGTTGATATTGGCATGTGGGGAATTGGGATAAATAAAAGAATAAAGTAAGGATACTTTGTTCTGCTTGCCGACGGCAGTTTTTTGTTTCGCCGCAGCATTTAAGTTGCTCTAGATTTGCAGCTGATAAATTTGCGGTAATGCGGCATTAGTAATTTCAAAAGCCCTTGCTTTAAGTATGTATATTTAGATGTGTCATCAGTACATTTGCTGCGGGCATATAAGAGATTTAAAATGATATTCAACATCCGGTTTAAATGTTTTATTGATACGAATTTGCATAACTTGTTTATATGAACTATGTAGGCCATAAAGAAATCAATGCTATCTGAAGAGCATTCCTAAAAAGACAGTTGTCAGTCGGCACTTTTTAAGCAGTTTCATCAGCTCTTGATTTCGCTATAAATTTAAAGATAGAATTAACTGGATTGGTCTCTATCCGCGATCGCCTCATAGCATACAAGCTACGGAATATTTTCCCGCATACAAGCTACGGAATATTTTCCCCTCATAGCATACAAGCTACGGAATATTTTCCCCCCCGGAAGTTTTTTGTAAGAACGAAAGAAATAAAACTTTGTAAAGCTACGTTAGGTAAGGTTGAACTGGCTGGTCAATAAAGCCCTCACATAGATTCAGTATGTACCAGAACTTATCCGACAACCAAACTAAAATCTCAATTGGGTATCAGGTTTTATGTTATTAATTAATTCCATTCTCTTGGCTAGAATTTTTTAGGTCCCACATTACCTGTTGCCTTGAAATGTGGTAAATATGCATCCCCTAGTGCTCTCTCATTAGACGTTGTGAGTTTAATATTGTTAGATTTGCACACGACCTTAGGAATTTTGCATCCCCGCGCTTGTATCCGCGCCTTTCCTGCTTGATTGATCATGTGAAACTCCGGTCTTCTTTTGATTTCTCCCAAGGGAATTGGAACGTATATATATGAGTGCTGCCAACTTTGCCAACTTATCGGCCTTTTGGTTACATTAAATTCTTTTATGACCGGAAATCCTCTGTTAGTACTGTAAATATTAAATAGAAGAGTGTGAGCAATCGCCATCACTTGCATCCCATCGTCCTCATACATACATGCATTGCCCCCGAGACTTTATCTCCCCTCTCTTTCACATGGAGTTTTCACGAGAGCTTACTATCCAGTATAATAATTAGATTTTTTGTTCACTGTTTTGTTGTAGGGTTACCCCTCCAGCACAATTCGGGTTCTTATATTTCCTTTGATGGTTAAATCCATTCCAGATGTTCACGCAAAGAATTTCACGAATACTTCGCTAGATCGATCTTGCCTTCTCTTTGACGAGCTCAGCGCTTGCTTAAGTGATCTAAGGACAGATTTCTTTGAAATTTTAGACTGTGCAGCGTTTCGTATAGTTTGTCCGCTATTTAATTTACAGAGCTTTAAAACAAGATCAAAGTCGCTTATGCGACAAAGTCTGAAAGAACACCCATGGAGTTGTAGCCCAGTTCGCCAAGCGCTTACGGTGAGTGATCAGCTGGGTTCCACAGGTAAAAGCTATTGTTGTTGTAATTGAATTTAAACTGCTCAACCGACACAGCCGACACGTTATCTACACATAAGTTTAAATATCGTACTTTAATTTTTAATAATTTTCACAACTGGGACCTTTTTATGTATGTATGTATGTAACTCCATTCGAAAGAAATTCCTATCGAATTTGAAAAAAAAAAACAAAATTTATGTGATTTGACAGCTTTCGGATCGCATTTCTTTTCGAATCAATTGACAGAACAGGGTGGCTGCTTCCATCTTTCACTTGTTTGTTCTTTTCGAATTAAACTATATTTGTGAATACCGGTTAGAGGATAAGAATGTTCTCGCGGTATGCCTGTCATAAGAAGCATTCCACCAGGTGGTGATCTAAAACGGGCGACATTTATGAGTCTTAAGAAGAGCCAACAAGGCAAATTTTCTCCTTGACTTCCAATCTTAACGGCAAACTTAGGTTAAGTGTTGTGTTACGAAATGGAAAAAGGTAATGATATTAATACTCTAGGTGCAATCCAAGCGCTTAGAAATCCATGACGACGGATTCTGGAAGCCTTAGGGATCGGAGCCTTAGGGAGGAGGAAGAGATTTTACCCATTCCTTCTTTTTAATAGCTGAGAGCCGACTCTTCGCTGGTAGAGGAAAAGAGTCTAGACGCAGCGACCAACCACTGAACCAGAAAAGGCAGAGAAGATCAGAAGACTGAGGTGGACGGGGGTCCTGCTACGGTCTCTGTGGAAAATAACAACTAGGTTGTTTCTGTTGGGAGCTCTCCTTTCACACTTAGGGTTTCAAAGCCATAAATTCTTTTCTCAGAATGCAGGTACTCATAGGAGACAGAGTGTTCCAATCAGGGATATTTCTGGTGCGAAGGTTGAATAGAGTAGGCCTAACATTGCCTTGGTCCTGAGGTAAATGGATTGCTGCCCAGCGATTATCTTACCTATGGCTCAATTCGTATCGAACCTTCCCTCTCGTTGAGTGAACTATGACCTCCGGCCACCTTTAGTTGGTTTATTAATGGCTCAGAGCTCACTTTCGTGGTGAAAATTTCAAAAGCGGTTCAGGAAATTAGAAATGTGTATGTTTGCCTAATTTACCGCTCTTTGGAAGTTTATTTTTTCTTTTCTATTTCATTAAGTTGTTTTCTGTTATTTGCTTGAGATAAATTTTCGTTAATTATGAAACTTTTTAATTGTTTATTTTGCTTAAATATTCATTCTAATCCCAAATATTTTGTGCAATTTCATTTCCCTATCAAATTCCGGTTCCTGAATAAACAATTACCGCTTTGCTATATATTGATGTTCGATGTTTGCTGTAAAATGTTATGAAATCAAAATAACAGAACAATTTAATTGGTCAGAATTCCTCCCACCACCACCGGAACATCCACCACCACTTCCCAGTGGCTGTGGTGGCGGCAATGGAACAGGAGCTATCATTTATGCACCCGGCTCACCGCAATCGTCGCGTAAAAGCTCAAAGAGTGGCGGCTCTGGTGTGTCAACACATCAAAGGTAAGTCAAATATCGTTAGTCTTAAATGCATACAACTCCCGTTTGAAAGACAAACCACAGCCCAACACATTTTTGTCTTATTAAAATGATTAAAACTAAATAAATACAATTTGCTTTTTATTCCTTTTGGCAGCGCTTTGAACTCTTCAATACACAGCAGCTCTTCAGGCGGTTTCTCAACGTGGGGTGTGGCACCGCAGTGTGTGGCCTCGCGGCCATCAGAAAATTATTATAACAATCCTTTGCCTTGTGTGGGCGGTACACAGAATCGTTATCAGATTACACCGACCGGACAACATCCACCACCATTGCCACCATACTTTCCACCCGGTGCTGCGGGCACTGCACAATTACCGCCACGCAATATACATATCCATTATCCAGCGCCAAGGCATGCAATAAGCGAATATCAGCCGACGGGAACACACAACTCGCGCTGTTCGAATGGCCGGTAAGTGAGCAGAGAGCGAATTCCGCTACTTACCTTTATTATTGTACCTCATTAAAGATGTAACTTAATTATGTTACAATTACCAATTGCATTTCATTTGCTTTCTTCCTTCTTTGTTTACAGCGCTTGCAATAGCTGTGATGCGCTTGCTTCACCGCTTCAACCGCTACCACCCCCTGGCGACGGTTGGTACCAGCCACTACAGACACATTTGCCCTCAAACACCGGTGGCGCAAATCCCATCTATCAATGTTCCTCCGAGTGCTCCGACCATTCACGGCACTCGCACTCACACACGCATACGCACAGTCATGGCCACTCACATCAACACAGGCATACACATCAGCATCATACGCATGCATCAGCGCACGCAGGCAACGGTAATGATACAATGCGTTCCGAAAGCAGTCAAGAGGGCGGTAGTAAAGGTAACTATCGGATGCAAAAGCATGGAGGTGGATGTGGCGGTGGCAGCAGTAACGGTGGTTATGCGGATATAAACGAATCAGCGGAGCACGAACATATGCTACAGACCAACGTTGGGGGCGGCGGCACGAGTGGTAATGGCAACACAAGCACCTTGGGCGGCTCCTCATCCTGCGGTTATGAAGTACTTGGCGATCATCGAAATTGTAGCGATTGCTGTAGTTCACGTGAAGGCGATACCTGTTCGTGTAGTGAAGGCTCTTGCTTGTATGCGGAAGCGGGTGAGCCTGGCTTGCCAACAGGTAACGCGCATTTGGACAGCAGTAATGGTATGGTAGCGGCCGGTAAGCTAGTAACGCAGCAGGGCAATTGATATGCGGCTGGTGTAAGTGATGTGGTTATGTACTTTTAGTGGTTGCCAATGATGCAGCTGCCAATGTATTTCTATGCTGAAGGTGGCAGCAGCAGTAAAATTAACAACAGTGGCAGCGGCATTGACAATGGCAGTGCCAACACTGACGCAGCGATAATTTGTGAGTAGCCTGTGTAAAGTTTGACCAATTAACCTATGCATATTTTAGTTGTGTAAGTTAGTTAAGCATGTACATACATGTAGAGTAAACGTAGGCAAGTATGCATGGGTAGATTAAGTACGTATTCGATTTAAACAAAAAGGAATTAAGAATATACATACATATAAGAAGGGTGGTTGGGCGGATAGCGTGACATTTGATCAGCGCTAACAAAAGCAAATACACCCAAACACACTGGCAGCAATAACAAACATATATCAAAAGAGTTAAGTGTGGCAGTAGGGTGGTTACAAGGTATATGGTATATTTAAATTTTTGTTCTATATTTCGGGGCACCCTCCTAAAATATGCTAATAGATCGGAAAATGATTATTGCAAAGTTTTAGGCTAATCCGATAATGTTAAAAATTGAGGTCAAATTTAGGAAAAACAGCGATTTTTCAGAAAGTGTTTCGTCAGTAAAAGGGAAACCAGTTATGCCAGGAACTTAACTCGCTTACCATTGAGTATTGTAATGTCCATTGACGTTTGCATGGAAATTAAAAATTAGGGATATCCACTATGACCTGATCTGATAAATGCTAAATAATGCTAAAAATAACCGTTTTATAAAAATATTATTCAGACAAAATCAATACAAATAAAATTACCTATCGAATGGTGTACGAGTCAAGTTCCTGGCATAATGGTTTCACTTTTACTGACGAAACACAAACATTTTTTTTATGAAAAATCGCTGTCTTTCCTAACTTTGACCTCAATGAGGCACGTGTTAACATTATCGGATTGGCCTGAAACTTTATATGCATCATTTTCTAATCTATTGGCATATTTTATGGGGGTGCCCCAGCGGAAAATCTAAAATTGAATTATTGTGGCCATCCTAGTGTGGCAGTTTACATCATACCACAGCAACTTTCGAATTTGCAAACGGCATTCAATTTCTTTAACATACCCTCAGGCGCACCAGCTAACTGCCGCGTGTTTTGTTACACTTTGCAGTTAGTTTACCGAAATTGCAGAAAATTTCCAACATTTTACGTATTTGTAATAAGCGCAGATAATTTGCATAGCTTTATATCCTTCACCCGCTTCACTATTTTGACTTTTACGGGTTTTTCGCGTGACTGCCACACATTTTGTATGTCTACACCGAGCGTCATCAAAGCCGTTTAACCATGCACAAGCAAAGAAAATATATTCAGGCGCATTTTATTGTTGTCCTGACTTCAGCTAACAGGTTTACTTTGCTAGGCATGTATTTTAAAAATGATTAGCTGTTATATTTGGCTCCTCGCTACAATTCTACAGTAATTTACGACAATTTTCTTTGGAATGAAAACAGTAGAACCTTAGAGTGCATACATAAATACATCCATCTATTTACCGTCTACTTCGTTACGATTTTGGTAGCTTTTAAACGATTCCTACATAATCACTGTACTTACTACGGCTGTCAAGTATCCTTTATTCAAATGTAGGTCCCGCTGCTAAAGTAATTTTTGAACATATTCTGCAGCTTAATTTAAGTGAATTAAACATAGGATAAGAATAATTCTATATATTAGGCGCGATAGCAGAGCAGCCTTCTATGCTTGCAATTTTCATAAGTATAAAAAATTAATCGAAAAACTTACAAATTTGTAAATTTAAACGAATTTAAATGCCGGCCTTGATCGAAATATGCGGCCGCCGTGGTTTAGTAGTAGCGAACTCTGCCTTCCACCCCGAAGATCATAGGTTCAATTCCCGTGCAAAGCAACATCGAAAATTTAATATCGGGTCGGCCCTTGGCACTGATTTGGCAAACACTCCGAGTGTATTTCGCGACGAAAAGCTTTCCAGTGAAAACTCATCAGCCTTGCAGATTCCATTCAGAGTCGGCGTACAACATTAAGGTCCCGTACCGCAAATTTGTAGGAAAAATTAAAAAGTGTCACGACGCAAATTGGAAGAAAAGCTCGACCTTAAATCTCTTCGGAGGTTGGCGTGCCTTTTATTTATTTATTTATGCGTAAACATCGTTAAAACCGTACTTTGAACACCGATTTTGTCTAAATTAAATGACGAAACTTTGCAGCTTGCTATTTTGTTTTATTTTATTTATATCCCGTCTAAGTTTCGAAAATACTGTATTTTAAGCCGAATTTTACATTTGCCCTGTATATCTGGAATATAAATCTGGCAAGCCTAGTACTCACGTAGGAATCTTTCCAATTTTGGAGATATATCTACGGTTATTAAAGTACTAAGTAAAATTCGCAGTACCCGACCGATATTTAAAATAAAAGCAATTGCGGCATGCCATTATGTAGTATCTTTTTGAACGGCGGTCGTCGTGCTTTAGATATTGTGTGCTCGCCTACCGAACAGAGGGTCCTAGGTTCAATTCTCTGTTAACCCTAGTTCGGCCGACGAGTCACCGGGGTGACTTTTTTACATTCTCCCATCAAAAACATATTTTTAATACATTTTTTTAACTCATTTTCCGTAACATCTTAACTTTATGAATTTTAAGTCGAAAAAATACAAAATAAGGTTTTATAATTTTAGTCATAGACAACTGTAACGAGTTGAACACTTGTTTTCTGGCAGTAAGCGGGGTCGACCACCTGCAATGGATTAGCAAACACTCGTAAGTGTATTTCTGCCACGAAAACCAGCTCACAGCGAATTTTCCAACCTTTAAGATACATCTCGGAGTCGGCATAAAATACGTACTCTTCTATTTATGCGTTAGACGCATCAAAAAAAGTACCTGTTTAAATTTTTTGTTTTAGAAAAAAAACGGTGGTAAGCATTGTGGATAAAACAAGTGTGATAACCTCTGCCTAGAAGTCAAAATATATAACCGATCACTTTTAATTGACTATCTTGATCTCATTCTGTATCTCTTTCTATCACCCGCTGAAGATAGCTGGCCCTATGCGCCGCCATATTGAACATCCTGTCAGAACGCTAAAAAGTAGCCATCTCGTAGATCCTGTCAGACAGTTCACTGATAAGATATCACACTTGCTTTATCCGCAATGGTGCTAAGGCTATTTTTCTAAATGTCTTATAAGGCCTGGACTTATCTGGTCCTAAGCAATTTTGGAAAGCGTATAATTAATTCAAAGGTAGCGTATTGATATTCTCTTCCTTTTTGCTTTATTCGATGGCAAAATTTGAATACTATTTTCATATTTTCATCCATTTTTCTTTAAGCACACTAATTTTTTAACCGTTCAGCTCTAAAAGATTCGTAAATTATGTCACAAAATACAAGAGCAGAGCGTACTACGATTGGCTAAAATGGACTTAGTCAACATTGAAAAAATAAATAAACTAGACTGCATTTTTTAGTCTAATAAATATGAATTGGTCATACTTGTTTATTTCAATATAGAGATTTGTCCGGTCAAAATATACAGCAATAAATATCTCCAAAAATGTCATATGGGGACTTAGACAGTTTTGATATGTATCGACTCATATAGGAGTTTTATATTAGTCTTTTAAGATTGTATTTTTTTATAACTTTATGAATGCTCAGAAAATTTGTTAAGGGTCTACTCACACAGATATGACTCTGGCTGGCTCCTAAAAATCAAAAAGGGTAGACCCTATTAAAGATCGTGTGACATTTTGGTAAGATATTTAGATAAACGCAGTAATGCAAAGTTTTGAACCTTCTAAAAATCGATTATATTTTAACCCAGAAGGACTATACAGCGAAAGGATAGCAGATAAGATAAATGACAGATCTGTTGACAAAACTAAAAAAAAATCAGTTCAACGTAAGAGAATGCCCTAAGTTCTCTATATCTTCTTAGAATAGTTTTAAATTTCCCCTGGCGTTGATGTATATTTGAAGGGTTTTCCGTCATCCCTTGTCAAAATTGGTTTGGAAATAAATCAGTTTCGGCATTGCACCAACTTCAGTATAATTTTTCTAACGAGCGAGTAATGACACCGAAGATGTCACAACGCCGAAACTAGTTTTTAGTGTCAGCAAAAATTAAAAAAATATTCCGCTTTACCTCTGTATTCATTTCAGAATATGCTGCCAATTTCGAAATCCGCAAATTTAGACGCACAAAAATATTACAAAAAAAATTAATAGACTCAGATTTAGCTCTCTCGCCGTTCTATATATCAAAAAAAATCTAAAACTAAGTGAAAATTGGCGCAAAATTATAATACACGATGTATCGATAGTTTTCAGCATCTCAACTTTCTTGTTTAATGAGTACATTAGAAACCCTGTTCTTTGCGTCAAGTGCGATTCTTATTGACTCACCTCTGGTATATTCATTTGCAATTTAGATTGCGTTGAAAATCTATTTCTTGCCTCATTATGCTTGGAGGGGTTGGTATTATCTCTGACAATTTCACAGTATAAGAGTTTGTTGATCAAAGTATTCCTGGTAACAGTTGGAAAAAGAGGCACTTTATAATAATAATATTCCAATTTTTTAGTTTTCCTATATACATACATATATATACAGAAAAAGCTTATCCCCTTCAGTGCAATTTATAAAATGCAAAAAAAAAAAAATAAATTGACATACTCATATCATTTCTACATTCATGCAAATTTACTTGCACACAAATTTCCAATTCCTTATCACGCGACTTCCCCTTGCTTCCAGTGACAAGTCGAACTGTCTGCATTGCAAAGAATTGTATGGCTGACTTTGTTGTCCTTTTTCTTCAATTTTAATGATAAACTTATGCCACAATCCGTCATATCGCCCACATAAATCTGTAGCAATGGGCGAATAAAAGCGAAGTTTATGACTCAATAAATTACTGAGTTGAGTGAATTATGGGTGAGATATAGAAGAAATGAAATAGTATTTTGAGATGTTCACCTTTCTTTGCAAATTGATGTAAAACAGAAGTAGTTTGGCTGTATTTTCACGTTGAATAAATTTAAATGAACTTAAGTTAAAAATATTGCCTCACTCGTACTGCGACTCACTAAAAAAATCTTTATTGATAGAAGGGCAACATCTGGAGATAAGCTAATATAGATTCTTATATCGCTGAATGTTTTTTTACTTCATAGATGAATAATTTTAACCCTTCAGATTCTAATAACATAAAACGTTCAAGTTCAGTTCGGAGTTTAGTTGCTGGAATTTTCCAATCACAATTGATAAAACACGAATGCTTTTGTCGAACAGTATTTGTTAGGAGAAAATATATTGAAATGCTACATGATCCAAAAAACTCCTCCGTTTTGTCACTTTTTGACATTTCGAGATTTTTTATTTATGGCTAGCATTCTTCATTTTAATGTGTAGTGAACGAAGTGCTTATATTTGGTACTTTTTTTGCAGCGTTACATTTACAGTGACTGCAACGACCTAGACGACAAAGCGTCTCTAGTTGGCTAAAATATGTATATCCAAAATAATAAAAAGTTTTAAAATGTACATTAGGGTGGTCTGCTTTTTCTAGTCTCACCCCTACAGATTGTTAAATTGTGTTGCAAAGGGTAAAAATAAAGATTTTCCTATAAAAACTCAAAAAAAAGAAACAGGAACTTAAATAAAAGAAAAAAATGTAGGTCCCTATAAGACGCAGTTAAAGTTTTTATTTAAATACATTGAGTCTTCAGATACGAATCTGAGATTGGATCTCTGTACAACAAGCCGTTTCAAATCGGGACTAATATTTCTACCAAAACGTTCATACCAAAACGTCAGTAAAACTTACTTCCTGCTTCTTTTTGGGAATTTTGATGTCAATATATTTCTGCGACACCAATTTACTCATTAACTTAAAAATTAATCATTAAAAATTCAAATTTAAAAATAAAGCAAAATTTTAAAATTGTTATATACTTCGAATATCTAAAATATCCCAATCCAAAGAGCAGTAAATCAATTTCCCAAGGGAAAAAAGCAGTATAAAATAAATATTACTGTAAATTTATTTTTATTGCTTTTAGATATACAAGATATGAAGGCAATTCGCGTCTGGTTTCCAGCTCCGAAAAGAATTATGTACCAGAATCACATGATAATGGCTCTCCATAAAGTCATTTAATAGGTCTTTTTTTATATTTTGTATTGTATACCAAATACAACTAAATAAAAAAATAAATGTAAGGCGCGGTAATCTCCGAAGAGACTTTAGGCCGAGCTTCTCTACCAATTTGCGTCGTACTCCTTTTTAATTTTTAATACAAATTGGCGGGCGGGGACCTACTCATTATGCCGAATCCGAACGGCATCTGCAAGGCAGATGAGTTTTCACTGAGAGCTTTTCATGGCAGAAATACACTCGGAGTGCTTGCCAAACACTGACGAGGAGCGACCCCGCTTAGAAAAATTACTTCCAATTGAAAAATCTCGTTTCTAAAATTTTTGTGTTGCTTTGCCCGGAGCGTGAACCCAGGATCTTCGGTGTGGTAGGCGGGCACGTTACCATTACAACCACGGCGGCCGCCGTATTTCATATCATATATACGGCAGTATAGTATTTCGACCTAGGTGTTACCGTCTAAAATGTTGAGACTAGAAAAAATAGTTCATTTGATTTATTATGATATAAATTTAAAATAAAACTGTTTAAAATAAAAAAAGCTGTGAATTAAAACAAAATATTTCAGAACCAAAAAAATCTTCAAAATGTACACCAGCACACTTTTCAAAACCACTGCATAAAGCAAAGGAATTTGAAACTCAAATTTCAAGAACAAAACACAGGGTAATACAATTAGAATTATTTATGTACAATTTACATAATTGTGTGTATGTCATATAAGTACATATGATAAGATATTCTCTTTTAAATGACAATTTACAAACTCAAACAAAACCTCAAGACATGACTTAACAAGAAATCGCAAATACGTACATAAATGAGTGAATACTAATACATATATAAAACAAGATAAAGAGGTAAAGGATAATGCAACATAGAATACTTTACGAAACATATTTAAATACGTACATTAAATTAAAAATGCTGAAGCAAATGCAAAGTTAGCTAAACTTAACATTTCGCAATTTGCTCGTTGAATATGAGGAAAATAAAATTAAAAACAGCAATTTAAATTAATTCTTATTAAATGTGTAAGTGTTAAAACATTACGCTAATGTTCACTAATATCTATATGTGAAATAGACGTGCATATTGAGAAAATATTATTGAATTCAAATAACTACAGACATTATAGCTGTCGAATTGCGCGTTGTATGTATGGTTGGTCCTAAAACTTCGAGGAATGAAAAAGCTAGTAACTGATGTTTAGACTGCAACGCAACTTTCCTTGTATAAAATTTGGATTTGTAAATAAAATGGAATCAAATGTTTAGTTTAACGCTATGATAAATGGTTAGTGGTAATTACAAAAGTAACTATAATAATAAAGGTTTAAGAAAGTAAGCTTGAATTCAAACAAAATCAGGATGGACGTTTTTTTTACTTTTCATAAATTTTCTTTCTTAATTTGAAAGAGCTTTGATACTTGTGTTTTCAAAATCAATCATATTTATATTTTAAGCAATGTTTAGAGTTTTTCAAATTAGGCAGCTATTTTTAAAACTAATAATCGTCGGAATAACTCATCATCATCTATAGGTAATGCTCATAACTATGTGTAGAAATATTATTTTTCCACAAATTTCAAACATAAAAGTACTTATATTTCACCATGCCTCATTTCGGTATTTTAGCTACATATATATTTATCAAATTTTGGCTTCATAAATGACGCTAACAGCGCGAAAATGGTAAAACCCCAAATTATTTTCACACAGACAACTGTGGATTAGGCCGGGTATTCATATAGTAGCGAATTTTAGAAAATTATTCGCCTTCTGTTATCGTTGGAAACAACAAACTGTCGAATTAATAAATTCAAATGTTCTTTACCACTTTATTATTAAGAATTCGTGAGCTTAACACCAGCTTATAATAACTGAATATTAAATTATTATAAGCCGGTGTTAAGCTCATGAGTTCTCTGGCACCGTCCGTAGTAAAAAGTGAGTAAACTTTTAGGAATTCTAATGCCAATATATTTTTGGGATACCAATTTACTTATTAATTAGTCATTACATGCAACATGTTTAAGATAAAACAAGATTTAAAATTTCGGTCCCCATAAAGAATTATTTGCCAGAATCATATGATAATGGCTCTCCGTAAAGTAATTTTATAGTTCATATTCATTAATTTTTATTGTATACCAAATAAAAATATTAATTCAGTTAAAACAAACGTAAAACTCGCACTTCATATTTCTCTGATTTTACTTTTTACACTAACCTGCCTTTTTGCTATGAACGGCAATGTATATAAAACGCTCCTTATTAACAACACTACTATGCTCGTAGAGCTCCACAATGTATTCGTGACAGCAGTAAATAGCGGTTGAAAGAAAATTAAACTGATGGACTATTCCTTTTATTGCGCTGCTTTCACACTCTTAGTTAGTACGACGTTATTTTCACCCATAGTCGTTTTCACGAACGGCCTTCTCGAATAGTTGTTTTTTATTTCTGGTTTATGTATCTCATATTAGTTTTGGCTGTATACATGTTTATCCGTTGTTTATGTAATTTCATATGTACTCTTTATTGCTGTACCTTTGTGTGTGTAATGTTTGCGCTCTTTGTTGCTGTTTACATGTGTACGTAATCACGTTTGAGCATATAGCTTTACCTGGTGAAGAAGTTAAGCCGAATATTTCAAAACTAAATTTTATGGGTTAGGTTTTCGCGCTAGTAGCATCAAGTAGTCTATAATTGCATCATTGGTCCTCTTCGGGAACCACATGCCCCACTCCCAGTGTATAAATTTTAAAGGTGCCATTTAACTGCCAATAAAGTTAGATTCATAAAAAACTTTAAAAAATCGCCATAAAGACTTTTGATATGCATTTAAGGGAGCACATTTCCCACTTGCTAATTTCGTTTAAGTAAATAGTTTCTTAATAAACAACTTTAATTTTTTTGGTGAACTATTTAGTAATTTCTAATTTTATAAAAAAAAAATGTATCTGTGATATTGCATATATAATTACAATTAAAGTAGTTGTAATCTAATTTTTGTAAAAGTACGAATTCAACATATTTGACATATTGAAACTTATATGAATAAATTAAAAAGTAGTTTTGGCTGAAAAATGATAATGCATTCTAATAAAATAGAAATAAGTTATAAACACACACCTAGTATATATTTATAGGAGTAAAATAATACATTTGAATAATATATAAAAATAACTACTTAGTAAAAAATAAACAAAAACACATAAAAACAATGTATTTTAATTTTATGCAATTAATTTAATGAAAAAAAAAAATATTTTCAAAAGAATAATCTTAAATAGACAAAAAAGACTAAAATAAAAAAATTTTAAGCACTTCCTTTATCTAAATGGACAAAAATCAGCGAAACATTTTTCGTCATATAAAGACTTATTCTTGCTACTTTGATTTTCAAATTTTGACATAGAAATTGCAAAAATATTTATGAGAAGTAAAAATATAAAAGTGGAGCGCACATTACTTGGATTGGAAAGTTGGTAGGAAAGGAGATATTATTAGTCAATCAATTGCGATCCACCTTTATATTTTTATTTCTCGTAAATATTTATGCAATTGCTGTGTCAAAATTTAAAAATCAAAATTTAGCAAGAATATGTCTTTTTATAAGGAGACATTTTTCGCTAAGTTTTTTTCATTTATATAAAGGAAGTGCCTAAAATTTTTTTATTTTATTTTTATATGCTCCTTTTCTTACATTTTCTCGGCGTCTTAACCTACCTGTTAAGTTTTACGCTTGTAGCTCAATAAAAACTTACATAAAAACCAATCCCAAAATTGCCTCCATTCCGTTTGATTTTTCTAAATATCTCAGTCCGTGTGCCCCCTAGCGAAACTTTTTGTATTGTGTCATCGGCTGTCATCGACCTCTGAATTAAGCTCTAAATTTTTAGCCTATAGCTCATCGAGAAGTTCCTTAAAACCCGGTTTCAAATTTCCAAATTAATATCTAATTTTTTCGATCCGCGGGGCACCTAACGGATTTTTTTTCTCCTTTTGTTTCTTTTTTACGGTGTCTTGACCCGCCTCTGAGGTTTCATGTTTGTAGCTCAATGAGAAGTTGCTTTAAAATCGATCTTAAAACACCAAATTTCCAAATTCTTATCTAAATATTTCAATCCGTGCGCCACCTAACGGCATTTTATTCTAATTTTTTTATTTTCTCGGCGTCTTATCCCATCTTTGAAGTTTTACAATTGTAGCTCAATGAGAACTTACATAAAAATCAATCCCAAAATTCTCTCCGTTTCGTTTGATTTGTCTAAATATATCATCCCGTGCGCCCCCTAGCGAATCTTTTTGTATCGTGTCATGGACCTCTAAATTAAGTTTGAAATTTTCAAATTCTTGTCTAATTGTTTCGATCCGTGGGCAACTTAACGGATTTTTTTTCCCTTTGTTGCATTGTCACGGTGTTCTAACCTATGTGTAAGGTTTCACGTTTGTAGCACAATGAGAAGTTACTTAAAAGGCGATTGCAAGATTTGTATGTAAAGCGGACAAACATTCAACCGTCCTAATATAAAGGAAGTAAAAAAGAAAAGAAACATGAATAAACTGATAAAAAATAAAAAATAAAAATTACAAAAAACTTAAATTAGGTAACAGAGGTTTATGAATAGTCTTGATAGAAAGGGTGCCTCAAAATCAGTTAGACATTTGTAGTTGGAATTTTAACTTTGTTAAAGTATTCTAATAAAACCAGTTGAGGATTAATGGTTCTTATAGAAAAGTTGAGAAACTTAACATTGAATGTATGAAAATATGTAAATATAAGGTCATAATATCTAGGCGCCGTTTTCACCGTCTCCAGTTGACGGTAACTGGCACTTTATCTGAGAAGATGAACGAACAAATTCTGTCAAATAAGTGTCATCTAATGTTTACTGAAGATGGTGAAAGCGGCCTTTATTATATGTTCAAAATATTATAGGTTTTATAATTTTCACGGGTGTTGTTATAAAAATTCTACGAATATATGAAAAAAGTGTGCTTTGTGTAAGTACTTTTAGATAGACGAACATTTGGGAAATCAAATTTCGTAAAAACATCAAATTTTTCTTAATGCTATAATCTAAAATATAAGTGCCACTGGTGGGACAGTATTTGTCACAGGTGGGACATGTTCGAATTAAAAGCATTTTCTGAACTTACTAATAGTAAATAAAGTATAGTTCAGAATAAGGTTCACGAAATGGAATCAGTTCATGGCCTAAATATATTTGAGTTACGAAAAACTCTTAAAATTTGTACTTAAGGCTTTACCTCAGATTCAAGGGCCATGAAAAAACTTACTTCATAGACGCCGTATTTTGATTTAAATTTTTATAGGACGTCATTAGTTGGTATCTGTGAGTTATTATGAGGCGTATTAGCAATGCTTACTTATTTTAACATATACCTCTGCTCCCTTGTCACAGATGGGACATACATCATTGTTGATTAATTCCTTAAAACAAGTCAAAACTGAGTTGGTGAATAAATTTAAACGAGTTTCTAACTCTGTTTAACAAATATGAAATAAAAGTGCGAATTGCAAAAGCTAGGATAACAGCCTAGAGGTATAGTGTCATCAATTATAGGACGAAAAGACTACCTGATTAAGTATCTGCGCTTCGAAGGGAACCTTAGAGTCATAATAAAGGTGAATGGTGGGCGCAAGGGTGCCTAAATGGCAGACGAGGCGATACACCGATGGGTCCAAAGTAGTGGAAGCAGTAGGGTATGGGGTATAATTTCTTACTCGGAAAATAACAGCCGAAGATATTTAACGTCTCGAAATTGGGCACCACATTTATCGCCTTTGTTTTTAAAATTTCAAAATTTAAATTCATCGACATTACGTTTAGTTTTCAGGACACATTTTCCGCTGCATTTGCTTCCAGTGTTGTGTGTTAAGTCTTTAAAATTGATTTATTTTAATTTCTCTTTCCCATTTTATTCACTGTCTCTATGTATGAGATAAGTGTGAGGTTTCAGGCAAGTCTCTAAAATTTGAACCCAAGATTCCCCCTCCACTTCCGTAGGACTAGTCTAAATACTTCGAACCGTACCCCTCCCGGTGAAATATTTTGTGGTAGGTATTGCACTTCCTTTGACCATTGAAGAATATGTTTAATTTAAAGAATCTAGCTTGCCTGGAAGTTGCATATAAATCTATCGAAATATTCCAAATCTGTCATGCATTTTTTAATAAATTGGACACGTACGCCATTTTTTCGATTTTTTTCTTCTACTTTTGTTTTTTTCTACATTGTATCGGCTCTCTAAATAATGCGTGGAGTTTAAAATTTGTAGCTGAGTGGAAGGTTTTTTAAAACTTGATTGCAAGATGCGAAATTTTTATTTATCTCGACCCACCTATCGGAGCCTTTCCCATTATTTAATGGATTGTCATCTTGTTCTCAACTACGTCTGAACCATTGGTTTTGCATCTCATTTCAGACTTCCTTAGAAAACTTATCGTACGACTTTCCTAAATTTCTTTTTCGTCATTTGTGTAAAACATCCATTGATTTCCAAACCACATCTTAGCTCACCGGAAAGTTAGTAGTTAAGAACCGATCCCAAAATGTTAACGTCACGTATCATTTTTTTATATATCCCGACCCATGCACCAACTAGCGGACATTCCCTGTAAGAAAAATCTTTAGTTGAAAACTGGTGCGCTTTAAGTGCATTCGAAATCACTACTAGTTCGCCTTCTATCTCTTTTACATGCCTTTTAGATTCAAATTCCCACTTGAGAACTAGTTGGTTTATTTGCACTTTTTCGATAGTTCCCAACTAGTTAAAAAATCGTTGGTACGGATCTAGTCCGCTTGTTGCTACTTTTTGCTTTAATATGCTTTAGAGGCGGGTTTTGAAAACACATTTCTAGCTGTGCAATGGCTACATTAGGTGGACGGCCAGAAAATAGCCAAGCACTTGGGATTCCTCAAAATTAGCCTCTGGGGGATTAAACTGAATTGACTCAAAAAGTTTCTTGTCATTGCCTTAATGTACTTATGAATCGAGAAGTAATTCCCTTGGTGGAACCATTTTCCTGCAAATTTGCTTCCCTTTATGTTATGGAGTTTACGTAACTGAAGTGCTTTAAAGTGTAGGAAAAGAAAAAGAAGGCATTCACATAGCCTAAGTTTCTTAAAGATAGAAGCATTTGTTTTTGTAGATAACATATTTATTAAATATATGTGACTCGGTCTATGAAAAGGTGGCTTATGACTCAAAAAAAAAAAAGAGCACAAACGTCCTGAAGAAATTCATTTTTTAACTTTAACAGTTGTTTCTCGCAATTTCTTTTTTGAGTCAAAAACCACCTTTTCATAGACCGGGTCACATATGTTAAATATGAAATATAAAAACCAAACTCTCGCTTTTTGAACTATAGAGAATCTATTTACTATGAAACTAGTATTTGGTTGCTACTTTAATTCTAGTTCTGAAACACAAATTATTGTCACTAGTTACTGACTTTCCTACATGGTCGTTTTCTGCTTTTATTGTATCGTATTGGTACCATGGACAAAGTGTAAGGCTTCAAGCTTCTAGCTCAATGAGAACTTTCAAAGTTTCCGTTTTCTAGCTTATCGGTAAATGATTTTAAAAGTCGTCCCCGAAATTCCTAATAGCATATAAATTTTAACATAGCTCGACTAGCTAGCCGAAATTTTTCATAACGTGACTTTGCAACAAAACGAGAGTTGCACTATCACGATATGAGAATTCATACATCTCGCAATGGAGGCATTGTATAAAAATGCCATTACGAGAGCATCACTCCAATTTGAGACACCCTTTGTACAAAAAAACAAAAAGAAATCAAAATGTTGCTAACGCTGTGAAAGCAATCAATGAGTTGTATAGATTGTCATAGCTAAACTGTGTTCATTTGTACATAGACTTATGTATGTATGTTTGGACACACAAACAAATGTACATACAAATTAATTAAAACGTCTTTATTGCAGCGGAGTTGTCATAGCATTTAGAATAAATTTTTTTTGACAAACAAATGTGAAAAATTCAATAATCACTCATAGGTTGACAAAATACATTTTAATTATTTATTTGCATTACAATGCACTTAGTGGTAGATAAATATTGCATAAGCAATTACAAAAACAATATGAGCGTCAAGTAATGTAAATAAAACTGTAAAAATTATCATAAATTATGGGTATTTAAATGATAAAATAAAAATTTACCGAACAAAATGATCAGAAACAACAAAAAACGCACACATTCATACATACAAGCATGCATACACATACACGAATTTAACTTTTTAAAGTATTAATTATCTGATAGCAAGTTCTTATGTATAAAAGTACGTATGTATATTATTAACTATGTACATAAAATTAAATAAATAATTTTTTGATTAATAACGATATTGTATTTTATCGAATATCGAATGTATGTGTTTATTACGGCGCTTAAAGTGCAGCGCAGCGCAACGAATTTTTTTACTGCCATCCAAAATAAAAATAATTAAATATAAAGCATTTCGATTGCCAATAATTGTGTATTAGAAAAAAAATTAATTGCATTTAAAATGAAGTAAGTTAATGAACTATGCACACAATTTCCTTTGGAATGTATTTTTTTATTTGTTTATGTTTGTTACAATTTTTTTTCACTTATTTTATGCAATTTTTTATTGATGAAAAATCCCACATTGTAAAATTGTTGTAAAGTTTTCAAAATTTTTTTTTTTACTTTTTAAAATATTTTAAATAAACAACAAAACACGCGCAATTATACATATGTAAATGAGTGAATATACATGTATGTTAAATATAATTAATTATTAATTGTAGTTGTAATGACATTATAGTTTTAATATAAACCTAAATCAATGAAAGTAATTTCGTTGTTAAATAATATGTTAACATAAAATTATAGCAATTAATTATATGCGTTAGTAAATTTGAAAACACAGCACTCGGGGGAACTAACAAAAGTTCATTTACGTGATCAAAAAAATTAAATACATGTTTTATATCTTATTTATTTTAAACTTATTATTTCGCATTCGTAATTGATTTAAACGGTTTCGTAAAACAATCTTGGAAAACTTGCTTTGAAACATTTAAGAATTGGCATTAACCACAATATTTAAATGGTGCTGGTTCTTCCTTTATCAAGTTCCCAAAAGACTTAATCCTAACAAATCTTTTAGTATTATTGGTTGACTGCCTTCCTTATACATTATCAATTCTAGTTTTTGATTGAGTGAAATCGACTGACAAAATTGTTTTTTCAGTGTATTTTTTCCTAGCTTTACCGAGTAGCTGCACTCATATTTAAATCCATTCTAACCATTATCAGCAGGAAAAAGTTTAAAAAACTCGACTTCTTTACAAATTAAATGACCAAAGAACATACAAAATTCATTTTGTTTTTGGTATAAAAAAATTAAATAAATGAAATTGTCATCAAGTTCCGCAACGGGAGTCCACAAAAACTGGCAGTGTCAACAGGGGTGGACCACAGTGAAATTGTTGTTAGGGGCGTAGGTTCAGATCACAATTGAAAAGATGGTTGGTGCCATGTGAGGACACATCGCATGCAGGACATAAATTACGTATATCAGCCTATATTCTGGTCGAGTAAGAGTTTAACCTGTTACAGTATCCGGAACGAAGTTGGAGTAGAGTGACTCGTATCTTCCTTAGTGTTATGCTTTCTTTCTTTTCCGTCAAAGGCTGGATAGTGTATATTGATACCGGCGTGCACCAGGCGCATCATAGCAAGGCGTTTGCTGTGTGCACAGCTACCGGATCTCAGCATAATGCTAACGGAGATGTTTCCTTTTCCCTCTTAAAGGTGGTGCTTGATCAAGCAGTTGTATGCACCCTAGCATGTCTCCAAGCGCTGCCGTCAAGCGACTTGAGGATTTTAGTGCGGCTTTGTATTTTGGATAAAATTTCTCAGGCATGCGCCTAGAAGTGCAATGCCATTTGTCTACTTAATCTTCATAGGGCATCCTGGTTAACGTTTTCAATATTTTATGGTTTTTTTAGCTTTATTCATTTTTTTAGTTTTCCGAGTATTCATTTTTTTTTACAACTTGTTTAGCTTCCTACTTTTTTTTACAATTTGTCATGGTGGAATAACCAGGTGAAGTAAGCCGTCAATTGTCTGGCTCTAAATTCTTCTTTGTTCTGTCATTCGGCTATCTGGACATTTTTCACCAATGTTGAAAAAGTGTTGTTTTTTTTTTTTTTGCATTTTCAGGCGTAAAATATGATAGTTTTAGTACTCTTTTCACATAAACTAGTAGGTGAATATCGATGGACCTTTTCTGGATTTAATAACAGATATTCATCATTGAGTATCTTTCGTGTTGGCTTTCATAAGTAAGGCCGGCTTTCATAAATAAGGCCGTGCTAAACTTTTACATTCATATTGCTGATATTTCCATTATATATAAATTGAAACAGGTCTTTGTTAAAACAAACTATTTGTATTGATGTCTAATGCAACAAGGAATTTCGCGTGTGCAGCGCTACTGAATACTTTTGAGAATTCCTGTATCAAGACCACCAAAACTGTCGTATTACAAATTACTTATGTAAAAATTTCGCTAAAACAGAGGATTTCTAAATATAGTTACAAAAGATTTTAACTCACTGTGGTTTGTTTTGCCCTAAAAATTAGACCACTAAGATAATAGGAATGTTACAGATATGGATTGTAATTTAAAATATATGAATTCTGCTCGATCGGATCAGCATCTTCTGATTATAGGCCGGCTGCTGCGGGGATAGTATATCCCCTGGCATATCTTAGTAAAAAATAATTGGTAACATTAGTAATACATCATGAATTCAACTGTCAGTAGTTTTTGGGGGACTTTCTGATCAAGTTTGTATAATATATTAGAAGGGCATATGTTTTAGTTCCGACTCTCAACGACAAATCAACAGAGCATATGGAAATATCAATGCATTTTTATGGATCGAAACACATTTAGAAGTATTATAGTCACTTCCAAGTGGGCCTGTAAAACTTCTCACCGAACCCGAAACCCATTTAAGTGCGCATAGTTACTATAGTTCAACTACATAATGGATAACACTCCTCCCTTTTATGTCCGTTTTTTCGATAAAAACTTGAACTTCAGTTGAAACTGAGGTAAGTTTACTTTAGACACATAATTGAATTTTACTGCTCATCACAGTTTAAGTTTTTTCATTTTATCCGACGCCACATTCGCACTGGTCCTCTATATCCCCTTTTGTATTGGCGTTAGGTGACACTGATATGCTGAAAAAAAAACAGTTTTTGTAATGATCTTCGTAGCAAGGTATTAATTTTTCTGCTCCAATTTATTCAAAGCGGGTAAAAATGTTACCCTCTTCAACCGTTGAAAAAACATCCCTACCTTTTCAGCTAGCGTACATCATCTTTCTTTGTTTATTTACTTCAGCTGGCGATTCCAGGAGTCGAATTTAACACGCTCCTATTATTATTATTATTTATTCTGATTTACAGTCAGACTTAGAGTCTTTTTCATTTCACATATTCAAAAGGAAAATTACAAGTTTTTTTTTTCTTAATTTAACTTAAACTAATAAAGGCCTTGTATGGGGACGGGATTGGAAGCTGGTACGAAGTCATTGCTTAAAAATATTTGTTACTGCCGTTTTAAAACTTCCATATGATTTAATGCATTTTATTGGAATTATCATTTATGAATTTTTGAGCATAGTTCCTTGCTCAGCAATCTTGACGAGTTGTTGTTTTTTTTAATAAAAAATTGGCAATAACAGCTTAAATGGGTAAGCGCCAATGAAGTAGGTTAAATAGAAAAATCAGTTTTTATGTATTTAACTACTTTTTTATAAGAAAATAAATAGGTAAGTTCTTCGCCCTTGTTAGCTAGCTCATCCGTCTTTCATTCATCCTATTTTATTCCCATATCACTAGGAACCCAACATAGACGTATTCTTCTAACCATGCGCCCCCCGAAGGTTTTGGGGAGTGTTATCGATGTTGAAAATCCTTTGCCGGATATAGATCCAGTACGTTCCGGTAACAAAGCACCATTAAAGTACTAGCCCGACCATCTCGAGACCTATTGTCTGTAGCAAATATGACTACACTAAACCTTCTAGACAATCCCGCCCCCAGTCCCTGGTTCCTAGAGGAACTTGTAATCGCCAGAGCCTCCCTTGAGAAATATGTGTATGAGACATTGATGTTTGTACCCCAAGCGTAGGTGAAGTTCTAAATTGCGTTGGGAAAGCTTTATATTTCCCCAAACAACCCTTTGAATTCCCTAAGAACCGCTTCGAGCGCAGATACGTAATCAGGAAGTCCGTTTGTCCTGTAATTGATGACGCTTTGCCACTATGGCCGCATGGTCTGCGCTCAAGCTGCCCTGAGACACTGAGCATCGTTGCAGTTGCTAACGCTATGTTCTTTGACACCAGATCGACAGGGAGAATATGCAGAATGGCATACAGTGCAGGCATTGGTATGGTTTTCAGGGATCTTGCAATTCTAAGCATGGATAGCCTGCATACGCCCTCTAATTTTCTTATATCCCAGAAATCATTTGAAAATAATCGTTGAATATTTTAAGGTGGTGAATTTCGTTAAATACTTCTTCTGTTATGTTTTTCATATATCCGTTTAAAGATTAATTATAGAACAAAATAAAAAGTCGCAAACTAAGCGTTCGTCTGTTAGAACTCTCGTTTGTTCAAATACTAATTAAAAATTAATGCAAAAAAGCAGAAAAAAAGTTGTTTGAATACATGAAAAAAATGCAACAAAAAAAAAAAAAAAAAATAATATAACAAATATAAAACAAGTGAAATGTATGTAAGTTATATTAGCATAGTTAAATTAAAAAAAAAATAAACATAAAATATGATAGATAAGTAAGAAAAAAGATTAATATTTGCCATGTTTAGCGTAAAAATTTACATAAATCAATTTTAGTTTTATAACAAAAGAAAAATATTATACGAATAAGTGCTCATAACATCTCTATATTGATTATTATAAAGAACAAATAATGTTTACTGTTTAAGTATGTATTTAATGTATAAAAAAATAAACCTAGAATTTAATAATTAATAAAAAAAAAAAACATTGAATAAACAGCAAATAAAGGAGAGAATATATGTAATAAGTATCACTAAAAACAACCAATGTGTAATTAATAGATTTTAGGTAAGCAAACAAATACAAAATAAATTGAATAAATAAAATATTTAAATACAAACAATAAATAAATGTAATTAGCATCAGCAATTTTTAAGTGTAAACTTTTTAATGAAAAGAAGAAATCAATAGACAACCATCATTACGATACACATACATACAGACATAAATGTATAGGATCCAGAAATGTGTAAGAACATCATTTATTCATTTGGTATTAATAAAAAAGAAAATCATAGAAATTTATTGCGTACTTCTTACTTGTGAACCACATTCAGCGGGAAACGAGCAAAATAGCTGACTTCTGATGCATTTAGAAAGAAGCACAATTGGTAGATAAATTTGTAGGCAAAAAATATTGTAACAAGAATTAATTATCAACTGGAAAAAATATTGACTTTATAAAGCAATTGGAAGTTTTATTGCATTGTATACAAAAATTATTTTAGAAATTAAAGTAAACGAAACAATGTAAAATTAAAAATTACTCTTAATATATTAAGAATAAAAAAAGTGAAATACTAAATATTAAAATAAAGTTTTACATGAGATGTGAATATAAAAAAAAGTTTTATCGCATGCGTTTTTATTCAAATTTATTTGATACAACTCAAGAATCTGTGTAGGTATAGGAGAGATTAAAACGTATATTAATCAAAATGAGATACACAGAAGCATCTTGTATCAATGGCCTAGATCAGGGGCGGTGGCCTCAATAAACTTGATCGATGGTAGCGTCTAGCGATTTTTTTCGATAATCGGTTTAAGTCAATCAAAAACAAGTAAGGAAGGTTAAGTTCGGGTGTAACCGAACATTACATACTCAGTTGAGAGCTATGGTGACAACATAAGGGAAAATAACCATGTAGGAAAATGAACCGAGGGAAACCCTGGAATGTGTTTGTATGACATGTGTATCAAATGAAAGGTTTTAATGAGGGTTTTAAAAGGGAGTGGTGGTAGTTGTATAGGTGGTCGCCTTTTCGAGATATCGCCATAAAGGTGGACCAGGGGTGACCCTAGAATTTGTTTGTACGATATGGGTATCAAATGAAAGGTTTTAATGAGCGTTTTAAAAGGGAGTGGTGGTAGTTGTATAGGTGGTCGCCTTTTCGAGATATCGCCATAAAGGTGGACCAGGGGTGACCCTAGAATTTGTTTGTACAATATGGATATCAAAAGAAAGCCGTTAAAGAGTATTTTAAAAGGGAGTGATCCTTAGTTCCATAGGTGGACGCCGTTTCGAGATATCGCCATAAAGGTGGACCAGGGGTGACCCTAGAATTTGTTTGTAAGATATGGGTATCAAATTAAAGGTTTTAATGAGCGTTTTAAAAGGGAGTGGTGGTAGTTGTATAGGTGGTCGCCTTTTCGAGATATCGCCATAAAGGTGGACCAGGGGTGACCCTAGAATTTGTTTGTAAGATATGGGTATCAAATTAAAGGTTTTAATGAGCGTTTTAAAAGGGAGTGGTGGTAGTTGTATAGGTGGTCGCCTTTTCGAGATATCGCCATAAAGGTGGACCAGGGGTGACCCTAGAATTTGTTTGTACAATATGGGTTCAAAAGAAAGCCGTTAAAGAGTATTTTAAAAGGGAGTGATCCTTAGTTCCATAGGTGGACGCCGTTTCGAGACATCGCCATAAAGGTGGACCAGGGGTGACCCTAGAATTTGTGTGTAAGATATGGGTATCAAATTAAAGGTATTAATGAGAGTCTTAAAATGGAGTGGTGAATGTAGACCAGGGTGACCCAAAACATCATCTGTTGGATACCGCTAATTTATTTATATATGTAATACCTGCCAAGATTTCAAGGGTTTTTTATTTCGCCCTGCAGAACTTTTTCATTTTCTTCTACTTAATATGGTAGGTATCACAACCATTTTACAAAGTTTTTTATAAAGTTATATTTCGCGTCAATAAACCAATCCAATTACCATGTTTCATCCCTTTTTTAGCATTTGTTATAGAATTATGGCATTTTTTTCATTTTCGTAATTTTCGATATCGAAAAAGTGGGCGTGGTCATATTCGGATTTCGTTCATTTTTTATTCCAAGATAAAGTGAGTTCAGGTAAGTACGTGAACTACGTTCAGTAAATATATGTCGATGTTTGCTCAAGTTATCGTGTTAACGGCCATGCGGAAGGACAGACGGACGACTGTGTATAAAAACTGGGAGTGGCTTCAACCGATTTCGCCCATTTTCACAGAAAACAGTAACAGTAAATTTTTGTTCGACTTATGGCATTAAAAGTATCCTAGACAAATTAAATGAAAAAGGGCGGAGCCACGCCAATTTTGAAATTTTCTTTTATTTTTGTATTTTGTTTCTCCATATCATTATTGGAGTTGAATGTTGACATAATTTACTTATATACTGTAAAGATATTAAATTTTTTGTTAAAATTTTACTTTAAAAAAATTTTCTTTTAAAAGTGGGCGTGGTCCTTCTCCGATTTTGCTAATTTTTATTAAGCGTACATATAGTAATAGGAGTAACGTTCCTGCTAAATTTCATCATGATATCTTCAACGAATGGCAAATTACAGCTTGCAAAATTTTAAATTACCTTCTTTTAAAAGTGGGCGGTGCCACGCCCATTGTCCAAAATTTTACAAATTTTCTATTCTGCGTCATAAGTTCAACTCACCTACCAAGTTTCATCGCTTTAGCTGTCTTTTGTAATGAATTATTGCACTTTTTCGGTTTTTCGAAATTTTCGATATCGAAAAAGTGGACGTGGTTATAGTCCGATATCGTTCATTTTAAATAGCGATCTGAGATGAGTGCTCAGGAACCTACATATGAAATTTCATCAAGATATCTCAAAATTTACTAAAGTTATCGTGTTAACGGTCGGACGAACGGACATGGCTCAATCAAATTTTTTTCGATCCTGATGATTTTGATATTTGGAAGTCTATATCTATCTCGATTCCTTTATACCTGTACAACCAACCGTTATCCAATCAAACTTAATATACTCTGTGAGGTCTGCTCAACTGAGTATAAAAATGTAAATTGCTTATGCGTTCATCGGTCCATCCGTTAGCTTATCCGTCCAAGGAGATATTCTCACATATTTTTGGCTATAACTTTCATTCAAATGTATGTACTGTGATAAAATTTAATACAACATTTCTTCTGACCGCAACAGAGACGCGACCATAATAGATTGCTGGTTCATATCCAGCTCGAAGGAGACGTAATTGTTAAGATTAATATGGAGAAGAAATATGAAAAACAAAAACACCAAAAAGGGTTTCGTATTAACTTAATGACATATGTATGTGAAAGCTTTGTTATTAAACAATTTGAAACAACAAGTGTTAAAGGAAGAAATCAACAAATGTTGTGGAAAATTATATTAAAAAATAGTTATTAGCACTTACGTGACGCGTGATTCGTGTTTCGTGACGAGTCTCTTTGCAACAAAAGCCTATGAACCCACAATACAGCACCGTTGGGTTTCTCCGCAACAAAGTTCCTGCACCGTGGGCTCATAGCAGTAAAAGGAAGTATATGCAATATTGCATACTTTTCTGCGCTCTTTATACTTTTTTAGATATTTTTAGCGTTGGAGTTTTATCTTAAGCGAATGTTGAAATTAGGTTGATGTTCTCTTAAACGAAGGCAGTGATGAAATACCGAGTAAAGATCGCAATATTCCGCCCACGCTTCACAACAAATGTTACTATAATTTGTGATCTTCGTACTTCGTTTCTGTCAATGTGAAAAATATTAAATAAATACATACTTAACGAAACTTCCTATTTATTGACACTAAAAAAGCGGATGTGGTTATAAAAAAAATGCCTAAAAATTAAAAAGAAAATAGTTATTAAAACGAAATAAATGGGATTGATTTTGCGCCATAGAAATCCTTTTCCCAATCTACTTAGACAAGTAATTTTCCTTAAAAATTAAATTCCGATTTTTTTGTTCATTAGAAAATTTTTCTTAAGAATAGATAAACTTGTATAAAAAAAATGTATTAAATATGCAGCCGTCATGCCAGTATATTATGAGTCGAGGTTGTCATATTAACATCGATTGCTCCAACCCACTGAGCTGTAACGTATTTTGTTAACTCGTATTATCACCGGAAATGACTCGGTAAAAATTTTTTCAAATGGCAAGACGGTTCGTATTGCCTTAAAAAATTCTACTTTTCGTTATTAGAGAAAAATAAAAAAATTTTCATACGGAGATGGTTGGTATGACTAATTCTTCATCAGCCTGTTTTTCGGGTGCTGAGCTTTGAACTCGGGTACACCTGCATTCATACTGGTGTTAAGATAGATGCATCTATCCACTCAGCCATTTAAAAGACCCGCTGCTTTTTCTGTCGTGACCCAGCTTTACCCTACGAAAGTTACGTTACCGCTGGGTATATAAGCTCTGCAAAAATAATACAGATGGTTGTTAATAAAGCATAGCTTACAATAAAACCGATTTTCCTGCATGGGTAAAAATATGGATTTATCTATGTTATTGATAAACATATTTACATATATCTGTATATCTTAATATATTGTTAACTCGCAGCTAGCAATAAGCGTTTGCAAAGGTATGTATTAGGGGTGGGACTATTCGAATAAAAAGTATTCGTATAATAAACTCTTTTATTCGCCAGGTATTCGTAATTGGAATATTATTTATACGAACTTTTTATTTGTTTATTCACTTATATTTATTCGTTTTCCATTCCTTATTATTATTAGTAAAATAAAACAAGTAAAGGTGTCTAAGTTCGGGTGTAACCGAACATTATATACTCAGCGTGAGCTTAAATTGTATATTTCATTTCAGATAAATTACTTTTCTACATAACACGTGGCACCGCCCATTTAAAAAAAATGTCTCCCCATATCCTCTTACAAAAAAACTTGATAAGTGAAATATCATTGATTCAAAACTATTTTTTGTTAAGTTATAGCTTATTATTCTAGTCAGCGACACTTTCAAACTTGTTTTATATCTAAGTTGCCGTGGTCTTTAACCGAAAAATGTGTGTACACAATTTCATTATGATATGTTAGTTTTTGTTCGAGTTATGGCTTCCGAAACATAGAAAATTGTTTAGTCATAAAAAGGGCGGTGCCACACCCATTTACAAAACTTTTAGTGTTTTCCAATTTATTGTTATAATTAAATTTAGAAAGTAAAATTCTAATGATACAAAGCCCTTTTTCGCTAAGATATAGCTCATTATTTTCGTCCACGACCATTTAAAAATCTTTTATATAAAAGTGGGCGTGGTCCTTAACCGATTTCGTTAATTTTTCTTCAAAGCATTCCTTATAGTAAAAGAAACCTCCCTGCCGAATTTTGTTACTATGGAATTACAGATTTTTGATTTATGATTAATAATATTTGCAAAATTGATTTTATCACATGTCGGCGGTGCCACGCCCATTTTAAAGTTGTTTTTCAAACTTATATCAAGAGTCTCAATATCAGTCCACACGTCAAATTTCAGCATTCTAGGTGTATTATTTACTAAATAATCAGGCCTTTTGTGTTTTCCAAAATGTTATATATATAAAAAGTGGACGTGGTTATCATCCAATTTGGCTCATTTTCAATACAAATCTATTCTGGGTCCAGATAAGCTTGTGTACCAAATTTGGTGAAGATATCTCAATATTTACTCAAGTTATCGTGTTAACGGACAGACGGACGAACGGACGGACATGGTTCAGTCAAATTTTTCAAATTTGTCAAATGGTATCAAAAAGTTTCATAAATTTTGTTTTTATTTTTATAAAAGCGGTATTCATGTATAAATTTCCATGCATCGTGAAATGCCAAAATTTTGTGCCTATTACTATTTTCATGCTCAAATGCAAAATTTTTCTTGAATGTTTTTGATCTGCGTACAGCGCTTAATAATACCGAAATGTAAGCTTTCGATTTCAAAGTATTTTCGAAAGTATGTATGTATTCTGTTTTTTAAATACTTGCAGTGCCGCGGAGAGGGATGATTTTAAGTTAGATAAACGTTTTTGACACAATTTTATAAGCGCTATCTGTCAAAAATGCTTCAACTAACTTAAAATCACATTTTATTTCGACTTCCGAACGACTTCAGTGGTCGCCATTTCCTTCAAATCACAGTCCATACTACTCTAAAAAAAACGGAGAAAAAGTAAAGCGTGATTGGCTCGTTTCGAGTGCAACAAAAGATGCGCTTTTTTGTTTTCCATGCCGGCTTTTCTGCAAAATGTCCGAAAATACCCGATCAGTTTTGACAAAATCTTCAGGTTATTCTAAAGAAAAAGGTTGAAAGAGGTCACACGACAAAATTCATGAATATGAAAATAGTCAAAATCATAAAACTTGCTATATAGAGTGGCGCCAATATAAAATGAGAATTCGAAATGCAAGTTCAGTGGATTTTCTCCTAGCGGAAACCCTTAAAATTGAAGCAGCTCGCTGGAGTATTTTGGAACTGATCAGCAATTTTGACCCCCTATTGCACGAATATTTGGAGAAGGTGAGAGAATCTCAAACGAAAAAGAATCGTCTCCAAGCACATTATTTGTCGCATGGAATACAAAATGAGTTCATAGAAATCTGTGTAATTTCAGTAATTAGAAAGATAGAAGGCGAGAGAAAGTCCTTCAAGTGTTACATAGTAATAGTGGATGCGACCCCTGATTCGGAGCATATTGAGCAGACTGTTTTTATATTGCGTTATGTTTTATGAGACAGGGACTCCGGAAAATGGAAAATCCAAGAACGCTTCTTAAAGTTTGTCGATTGTAATGCAAAAACAGGAGAAACTATTGCTGAGCTGATTCGCAGCACTCTAAAAAAACACAATATTCCCCTGGATGACTGCAGTAATGGTAGTAATATGAGCGGTCATTACAAAGGAGCGCAGAGTCATATCCTGAGAGATAACTCCCTGGCAATATTTGCACATTGTGCTTGTCACAGTTTATATTTATGTGGACTGCAAGCTGCTGAATGTTGTGCAGAAGTTATCACATTTTTTGGTATTACGCAGAAAATGTATAATATCTTTAGCGCAAGCCCTCAGAGATGGGAAAAAACTAATTGCTCCTTGCACAGCATGTCACAAACACGATGGTCTGCTCGTGTGGATAGTGTGAAACCTTTCCCAACTCACATTCCGCAAGAAAGCTATTGATGAAATCAAGCTTTTAAATCTGAGTTCAGAAACAGTAACGGATTTGGAAGGTATTGAAGCATATATGGGGAAATTTGAGTCTATCCTCTTAGCCTCCATTTGGCTCAAAGTGTTGACGGTAATCAACCATCGAAATCTGGTACTGCAAGCTAGAAATGTCACACTGGACAGAAAATATACGTAGCCTGATTGATGAGTTGAAGAAGTTCAGGGATCAATGGTCGATCATACTTCAAGAATGTAAGATTCTGGCAGGGAGTATAGGTGTTGTGAATACCTTCGCAGAGAAAAGAAGGAAGATAAGAAAGCGACAGTTCGATGAATTACCTGGCGAATCACCTGAGTGTGATTCCAAAACTCAATTCAAACAGCAAGTTTTTTGCGTTCTTTTGGACTGCTTGATTGGGAACATGACAAGACGTTCCGAAGCTGTAAATGACATTGCGATTAAATTTAATAATTTGTGGAAGTATCAGGATCTGACGGAAGAAGATCTCAATGAATTTCTTTTTTCACCCAGATCATTTTATATATAGAAGTCTATATCTATCTCGATTAGTTTATGCCGTTACGGATTACCGTTATGCGAACAAAGTTAATATACTCTGTGAGCTCTGCTCAGCTGAGTATAATAAACATAGTACCCACACTAACAGTAAAATTAGGTGGGATTTTTATTTCATATCACACTTTGCGCAGTTTCTTGAATGTACATACATATAGAGATACCCACATACATTTGTATATGTTATATAGCTCGGTATTCGAATAGGAAGGAAAGAATTCGAATAAAAAGTTACGTTCCATTGAGACTTGAGCGAGATACGGATAGAAATTTAACATGAAAATGCAACAACAACGTTGTGATCCTGATATTTATCTGGTTCAATTTCTGATCCGTATAGCAGTTCTGTTCGTTTCGTTTTCTGTAGTAGATTTTTTGACAGCTAACCACTTTTGAGTTGGTAGCACTCATGGCTCAACTATATGGTTGGTTCATCTCTACAGCAACAACATACATTTGTTCACATTGCCAAAATCAGAGTGTTGCTGTTAGACGAATGGAATGGAATGAAAACATAAAACTTAGCAGCATTTGTATGTAGTAAGAAAATGTTGTAAATTCGTTGGTTTCATTTTAAGTTTGCCATCTCCTTCTGACAATCCCTACTACAGTGATATGAAAAAAATAAAATCAGCTGGTGAGATGAGCCAACCATATAGTTGAGCCATTGTAGCACTGAACTAAATATGTGTACATTTGTGTATACATAAAAGAATTCGCCATATTTAAAAGCAAAAACACTGAAAGAGTAAACAACTTGAAGATGATGTAAGGAAAATAAATAGTTTGCTTACGTGCGAAACTATTTAAATGTTAATAATTCTATCAGTATCTTAAAATTTTGTGTACGTTTCTTCTTATTTTCAACAAAACAGATGTTTTATATTAGTGCTGCCAGTTCTCATAAAGTTGATCCAGATCGTTCCAATGAGATTTGAGCCAGAGCCAGAGCTCGATAAACCAATGGAACGGCCCTAATGTAAACGAATAAACAAATAAAAAGTTCGAATAAATATTATTTGAAACGAATAATTGTATTCGTTTGTTCGAATATAATTCGAAAATAATCCCACCACTAATATGTATGTTGATTGTTAGTGCCATCATATTGCTGACGTTGACATTTTTTCTTGCACTGCAAATGCTCAGTGGGAGTAATCCTTTTGCTTTTGAATCTATTATTGTATATGGATGGGGATGTGCGAAGCCTTTGGGCTTTTGTATGCAACCGAAAGCATTGATGCATTACCGGCAACAAACACTCTCAAACTATGACATAACAGCATAGAAACTCGGATGCAACCCTTTTGATTCTTATACTTACTTTGCTCGTAATTTAGGAAGCTATCGTGCGAACGAGGTAGAAGCTTGAACAAAGTCACTGCGTTTTATGCTGATGCAGCAACAAAGACGTAACATTGCAGGCAGAATAAATTTACATACATCCATTTATTTATAAATTTCTCAAATCATTCAACTTTTTTGTTACATTGCATAGTAATGGAGTGACAGAATAATGATGAGGTTGATAGGGAGATAACTTGAGAAGAAGAGGATCTTTAATTTATTTCGTAAATTGTACATTGTTGAAGCAAATTTAAATACGAGTGAGATTTGTCTTGAAAATTAGGAAAGATAGAACTTAAATTCTTTAAAAACTAAAATAGAAATTCGCGAACTTGTATACTTTAAAAACGCGACACATAAAATTTTTGATGTGCTGACAGATGAGTAGAAAATGGTATTGCTAATCTAAGCCAAATTTGGAAAAAACACTAAAAAAAAGGTAATAACTTTTGTGTTTGCTGGATGTATTTTCATACGTACCAAAAACTTTCTTCACGTTTCTCAACCATTTGACACGGTAACTCTGTTCTTGCGAATATTTAACTTTCTGTTTTAAGCAAAGTTGTTTCCAATACATACATTTTTTATTCAATAAAATTTTCAAGATTTCCATCAAGTTTTGGTAAAAGTCTAGAGAGGCATTCGACTCAAAATGACTCGGTTTGACCTTAGTGTCAATAATCCAAGGGCGGAAAACAAAAAGTTTGCATCTTTCAAAGATACTCACGAAAAACCTAAAAATGGACCCGGAACCATAGTATTTTTTGCGTAGAATAACTTCATTCGATACCTTTGTCAAATAAAGCAAAGTTGAATTTTTTTATTAGAAGACGTAGCACCGCCCACTTTTCCAAAATTTGATGATTCGAGATAATAATATATAATGTTTGAGAATGAAACTTCAAGTGTTTGAGCCAAGCATACTTGGATTTTTCACAGGATGAAATTTATATTACCTGGGGGCTTCGCTCAGCCCACTTTTCTAAATTTTTTTCTTAATCTAAATCATTCGTGGCCGCCGTGGTGTGATAGTAGCGTGCTTCGCCTACCACACCGAATATCGTGGCTTCAAGCCCCGGAAAGAAACATCAAATACTGAGAAACACCACGAAAATCGGAAGAAAAGCTCGGACTAAATCCTTTTTGGGTAGATATCACGCCTTGCATTTATATATTTATTTTTAAACCATTCTCAAATCCCCATGAACACACACCCATAATTTCATCAAAATCGATCCAGTCGTTTATGAAGAGCACACACTCATACAATACGTCAAGCGCCTCCCTCAATGGCTAAGGGGGATTAGAATATACCGGCGGTAAGTATGAAAGTCGCAAAAGCAGTTTAAAACATCTAAATGATTCAAGGGGCTGCGTAACGTAACCCTTTTGAAAGGGATGCCATCGCAACTTATAGCTTACCAAACCCAATTGTCCATCTCAACTAGCTGTGGCGAATCCTGTTTCTTTATCAGCAGCCATAACTCCAAGGGACGCAATGGCCTAGAAAGTTCAATGTGGTCATATTAAATCGATCGTGCTTGTTATCGGAACACACCGGGTCTATATCCGGAACAGGCCCAACAATTTCGAATACACTCCTTAAAACCATCAGGGAGTGTCGTCATAGCTACAACAACAACATATAACTTTGGTTATTTTTAAAACTTTCTTTCCACACCATCCTTTTGCCATTACGAACGAAACTAACAAAAAAAACAAGTAAAGGTGTTTAAGTTCGGGTGTAACCGAATATTATATACTCAGCGTGAGCTTAAATTGTATATTTCATTTCAGATAAATTACTTTTCTACATAACACGTGGCACCGCCCATTTAAAAAAAATGTCTCCCCATATCCTCTTACAATAAAACTTGATAAGTGAAATATCATTGATTCAAAACTATTTTTTGCTAAGTTATAGCTTATTATTCGAGTCTACGACTCTTTTACATTTGTTTTGTATCTAAGTTGCCGTGGTCTTTAACCGATGCCGTCCATTTTTACTAGAAATATTTTCTGCTATAAGGAAAATATGTGCACCCAATTTTGTTACGATATGTAAATTTTTCTTCGACTTATGGCTCCCGAAACATAGAAAATTGCTTAGTCATAAAAGGGGAGGTGCCACACCCATTTTCAAAAATTTTAGTATTTTCCAATTTAATTTTACATTTCAATTTAGAAAGTAAAATTCTATTGATGCAAAGCTCTTTTTCGCTAAGATATAATTTATTTTATTCGTCCCCGACTGTTTTAAAAATCTTTTATACAAAAGGCGTGGTCCTTAACTGATTTCGTTAATTTTTCTTCAAAGCATTCCTTATAGTAAAGGCAACCCCTCTGCCGAATTTTGTTACGATAGTTTAACGATTTTTGATTTATGATTAATAATATTTTTAAAATTTATTTTATCACAAGTGGGCGGTGCCACGCCCATTTTAAACAAAACTTTCAAATTTGTATCAAGATACTTGTATCATTTGTATCTCAATATCAGTCCACAAATCAAATTTCAACATTCTAGGTGTAGTATTTACTAAATAATCAGATTTGGTTTGTTTTCTAAAATGTTATATATATAAAAAGTGGGCGTGGTTATCATCCGATTTCGCTCATTTTCAATACCAATCTATTCTGGGTCAATATAAGCTCGTGTAACAAATTTGGTGAAGATATCTCAATATTTACTCAAGTTATCGTGTTAACGGACGGACGGACGGACGGGCGGATATGGCTCAATCAAATTTTTTTTTTCGATACTGATGATTTTGATATATGGAAGTCTATATCTATCTCGATTCCTTTATACCTGTACAACCAACCGTTATCCAATCAAAGTTAATATACTCTGTGTGCAAAGCACGCTGAGTATAATAATCGAAATTTGTTAAACCATTTTTAAACTTTAGCGAGACTATCACACAATTCATTTATACATACATATATATGTAATGTATCGCACAGCAGCTCATTTAGATTGCGGCTTAAATAATAAACAAAAAAAAACAAGTAAGGAAAGTTAAGTTCGGGTGTAACCGAACATTACATACTCAGTTGAGAGCTATGGTGACAACATAAGGGAAAATAACCGTTTAGGAAAATGAACCGAGGGTAACCCTGGAATGTGTTTGTATGACATGGATATCAAATGTAAGGTATTAAAGAGTATTTTATGAGGGAGTGGGCCATAGTTCTATAGGTGAACACCATTTCCAGATATCGCCATAAAGGTGGACGTGGGGTGACCCTAGAATATGTTTGTACGATATGGGTATCAAGTTAAAGGTATTAATGAGGGTTTTAAAAGGGAGTGGTGGTAGTTGCGTATGTGAAGGCGTTTTCCAGATATCGACCAAAATGTGGACCAGGGTGACCCAGAACATCATCTGTCGGATACCACTAATTTATTTATATATTTTGATACCACGAACAGTATTCCTGCCAAGATTTCAAGGGTTTTTTATTTCGTCCTGCAGAACTTTTTCATTTTCTTCTACTTAATATGGTAGGTGTCACACCCATTTTACAAAGTTTTTTTCTAAAGTTATATTTTGAGTCAATAAACTAATCCAAATACCATGTTTCATGCCTTTTTTCGTATTTGGTATAGAATTATGGCATTTTTTTCATTTTTCGTAATTTTCGATATCGAAAAAGTGGGCTTGGTCATAGTCGGATTTCGACCATTTTTTATACCAATACAAAGTGAATTCAGATAAGTACGTGAACGGAGTTTAGTAAAGATATATCGATTTTTGCTCAAGTTATCGTGTTAATGGCCGAGCGGAAGGACAGATGGTCGACTGTGTATAAAAACTGGGCGTGGCTTTATCCGATTTCAGCCTTTTTCACAGAAATAAGTTATCGTCCTAGAATCAAAGCCCCTACCAAATTTCATAAGGATTGGTAAATTTTTGTTCGACTTATGGCATTAAAAGTATCCTAGACAAATTAAATGAAAAAGGGCGGAGCCACACCGATTTTGAAATTTTCTTTTATTTTTGTATTTTGCTGCACCATATCATTACTGGAGTTGAATGTTGACATAATTAACTTATATACTGTAAAGCTATTAAATTTTTTGTTAAAATTTGACTTTTAAAATTTTTTTAAAGTGGGCGTATTAGTCATACGATTTTGCTAGTTTTTATTTAGCACACATATAGTAATAAGAGTAACGTTTTTGCCGAATTTCATCATGATATCTTCAACGACTGCCAAATTACGGCTTGCAAAACTTTTAAATTACCTTCATTTGTACAACCTTTATACCTGTACAACCAACCGTTATCCAATCAAAGTTGATATACTCTGTGAGCTCTGCTCAACTGCGTATAAAAAAATAATTAAGTAAAGGTGCAGTAGGTGAATTAAGTAAATAAATATATTATATATTAAATTAACCCATATTATATAATGTTGTGAAAAAGTAATCGATACCGAGAAAATGTTACCACTAATGAGTTCATTGTAGAGTATCAGGCTTAATACATATGTGGATATGTGTGTATGTGTGTGTATTTGTAGTTCAAATGTTTCATCTAAAATAATGGCAATTAAGCTGACATATCTGTAACGTGCAACTGACAGTTAGTAGGAACTTATAAATATAAATAATTGTAAAGCTCTGTACATTGCGCAAATCATAATTCTGACAAGAAAAGTAAAAATAGTGAAAAAAATTAATTGCTGTTGCCAGGAAGCGCCCAAAGTAAAGTACATTATAAATAAACATTTACTGAGAAAACATAATTTCAGTGCCCTTCACGTTATGCTCTCTGACAAGAGTTGGCAAACGTTTACACGAAACCCCCTCTTTAACCACAACATTTTAACTCACATTCTTTTATGCGCTTTGTCGACGCTCATTCTTACTTTCAAATATATCCTAACTTTGTTTGAGCTTTGTAATTTATCCTTTCGTTTGGCGCTGCAACTTTGAGCGCTTCGTTGATGATTTGTAATTTTGTTGTAGCTAAAGCACTCTTATCTCTACCATTTAGAAGGTGTGTATGAATGTGTGTGTTACACATGCATGTATGTGTCATTGTAAGCCTTTAGCGTAATCTTCTTATAATTTGCGCTAGTCGGTAATGGGGGCTTGACAGCCACTTGACAGTTGGCTTTACTAGCAAAGCTGACGTTGGCATTTACTGGCATCGTGCTCCTGCTTCTACTGCTATTCCTCTTACTTTTATCGCAATCACACTATTTTTGTCTTACTGCTGTTGATACTTATGAAGCGCCTGCCATTTCTATGTGCTATCGGTGGCATTGGTGGAATCAGTGCATTCATGCAGTTGGCATGCTTACAGAGACGGTTCACTGTACAAGTTTATCGTTGTGTTAAAGCCGCACAACCGAAAATTAAGCTTTTTGTGGCGAAGACTAATGACGCTGAGCTAATTAAAAGTTTGGCAATAAGCAAAAGCGGGTGAGTAGCTACATTCATAGACCGTGATTTATCAAATGTTTACAAATATGAATTTCTGGAAAGTTATTTTCTTATCTCGTTTTGACTTCATTTATGCCTTAATTTGGCAGCAATTTCTCTACAAGAATAGTTACGAACAAAAAGTAACAAATTACAATTTGATGTGCTTTCAACTTTTATAAAGTGTAGTTTATTTATTCTGATGTAGTGATTTACTTGGCAACTTTACAAAATTATTGAACATTTTGTATAACACAAAAATGTTATACTTCAGTAACGCCTGATTTACAACAAATTATCTGCCCAGATTTTGGATTTGATAAATGAATTCAATATATGTTTTTAGTATTGTCTTGCTACTACGTGCTTGACGAACGTAAAGCGAGGCTGTGTCAAACTTAAATATAAAAATGAATTAAAGCAGATAAAACCGCGCCGAAGTCAGTCTCTTTCTTTTTGGAGATATAGGACAGTGGAGGTTGGATTTTTTGAGCTGTGGACAGAGGACTGGATCTTAGCATTATTTCTCATAATTTATTGCTTCCTTCATATTATGTCCCTTCATGTTTGTCCACAAATTTCACTACGAAACAACCGTTACCGACAAGTTATTTTGTTTTTATCGGCTTCTTATTGATAACGAATTATTATCGGCAAGTTTTCGATTTGTTATAGTATTTCCGTTGGTTTCTGATCGGTTTGTTATCGATGGTTCTCACATGTGTCATCGATTTTGTATTGAAGTTTTATCAGTATCTGTGTCATAACAAACCGATGAGTTGTCGTTAATAAATCGGTACAAAATTGGTAACACGCCGATAAGAAACCGACAACTTCGTAGTTACAAATCGATATATTTTTGATAACAAAATCGATAACAAATCGTAGCACGCCTATAACAAATTGGTTTTCTCCGATAAAAAATCTTTGAGTTTCCAAAAAAAAATTGGTATAATTTTGATAACATGTGGACAAGTTTTCCGTAAGTAATCGATAACTTTCTGAGAACAAATTGATAACTTTTCGATAAAATACGGATAGGAAATTGGTAACATTCCGATGACAAATCGATAACACACGATAAATTTTCGGTGATAAATCGATACCTCGATTTATCAATTTTTACATAATTTTGCTCTATTGATTTTTCTTTACTTCGTTTTATTTTACTTTGTGTTGTTCTTATTTTACTTAAATCAATTTTTTTTTAATTTTAATAACATACCACGTGATTTATTTTTGTAAACACTCTTTGGCTTTTTATCGCCAACAAGACAGCAATGTATACATCACTTCTTGCACTGGCATGCAAACAAATTTGGTGTATGTTCCGAGATTTTAATTTATATTTAGGTGACGTACTGTATGATTTTGTTCGTACATACTCTACCACATACATTGTTCCCACATTAACCCCTCCATATATCACACCAATACTACATACTACGCATGCATTTACATCCTACATATATCCCCCATAAAGCATACAACTTACAAGGGCTACGTTGACCCCTACGCTTACATTGAGGATTTCACCTGAATGTGAAATTGGTTTCTCAAAATTTAAGTAACTTTCCGAAACCATTTTAAATGTCTCTCAAATATTGAAAAAAGTTTCGCTAGGTGTCGCGCGGATCTAGATATTTAGATAACTCATACGGCTCGAATGGAATCTTGGGATAAATTTTTAGGAGACTTCCCACTAACTACAAGCTGAATACTTCCTTTCAAGTTGAGCAGCCGTTGACAATGCGTTGAATAAGGGAAGGAAACATTCCTTAAAGTGGCGCCTGGGCGAAATATTTAGATATTAAGCAAGCCACAGTCATACTGCGGAGGCGGCCTAGTTCAGTAAGTGCACTCTACCTTTGATTCTGATAATCATTTTACAATAGTTAATAGCCGGTGTTTAAAAAATAATATACCTAAGAGATGTCTTAAAAACTTGTATGTATGTATGTATATTGTTTTTAAATATTACATTCGATAAAGCTTTCTATATAATCTGTTTATTTATGCTTCCGTGCATATGGTTTAGTATGCAGTATTAGACCGTAAACAAATTGTTTCACTTTTTCTTCGGCACCACGGTCAAACGTTTTGCATAAGTGCCAAAAAAACTTCGAAAAGGATGAGGTCCAAGTATTTAAGGTTGTTCGCGTAGAATTACATTAGACTTACAATATTCTATAAAAAATATGACAAAAGTAAGACTACAGATTATTTCTAGAGCATACTGTCATCGCGGGCTGCAGCTACTGAATGTTGTCCCGCGAAAAAAAAATTGAAAATAAAATATTTTCAAACCCCATAATATCTATCCCTAATTTGCCTATGAAAGTACTTGTGGCTTATGAGCTGCGAATAACCGCATTTAGCGTGAATTATGTGGTACGTAAACAGGCATGCCTAAATATACAATATTAAAGTTTGAAAATTTTCTAAATGTTGCACGAGACTGAGGCGGCATGATCGGCAATTTCTGTGCTAGAAACGGATTAACTAAATACTCAGAAATGCACGCATGCGGCATGCTTACTTGTAAAATACCAGATTTGATAATCATACTTATGTACATATATAATTTGTATGTTATATGGCATGGAGGTAACTCAAGCTGAATGTTACTTTCATGTATGTAAAACATCGCCCACAGTGCTAAAATAGCACGCATATTGGGAATTGCCGTGAGCTATGCTATTTTTGCTTTGCGTTGCGCCTCAAATGCTCATTGCAAACAAGCAGCACGTCGACATTGCTTAGTGCATGGTGTAATCCACGAAACCATAGACTTGTTAGTACACAAACACATTATTCTTAAAATTATCCAAGTCAGCTTTTAGTAATAATACATTAGCTTCACCCCTTTACAGAAGAAAATAAAAAAAGAAGCACCTAAGAACGGCTCAGCTCCTTCAACCTTAATCAATACCACTGATTAGTTACGAAAATCATTAACAACAGAAACAGGCTGTACGCATGAGCAACTTTCAGCAAATTCAAAAAAACTAATTTTAAAATAGCCACTTCTAAGAAAAGTCTTTGCCAATAACATCCTACCTCACTGATGGAAGTACACCCCATTAATTTTGGTTTCAAAATCGTGACTGAACTTTTCTCTATTTTTGGGGCTAACAACGCATCGCGCATATATTTATTTTGCGCTCGTCTCAAGCTAATCCCTGTCCAATTTCTTTACTGCGAGACCAGCTTAGCCGGGCGAATGCTTTTTTGTGGTAAGCAGCAGGTTTTCTTCTTGTCATGGGCCATCAATTTGTTTGCTCTAGTGATCTTGTACCATCAAGATGTTAGTTTAAATGTTTATATTGTAAAGAATTTACTGCAATTCCCCTTATTTGCAATCTTCTGCTAACGTTCGAATCACTAAACTGTTGAATAAATAACTCCATTATTCAATAATGCAAAATGGCTTTTATTAAAGTACTTTCAAAATAACACTACTATTGCTCGCCAGATAGCGTCTTAGTTCAAACTGACTCTCGCGTCTCTACTGTTGCTGTCTTTTATATTCTGTGATTTCCTCGTCGCATCTTCAAGGCATTTCCAGAATTTACTTAGTTACTGCTATAAAATTATAACTATAGATGCACGTGTATAGCTTCTCATATGCGCGTGTATTTGTGAGCGACACTTCCACAATTACAATTGCATACTTTTGGGAGCACCTCAGATAAGATATCTGCATGTGTTTGTGCGTCTCTTCTCCGCTGCGTGTACGTACATATATGTAGACATAATGATTGATCTATTGATTTGCATACAAGTCACTGCTTAGCATCTGTTATTCACAGTTCCAGCCCAAGTCCAAATCCAAATCCAAGCCCAGTCCCAGTCCCAGCCCCAGTCCCAGTCCCAGTCCCAAATTTCAGGCAAATCAAACCATGAACAGAATTTGTTCGAATAGATCGTCCCTTGGCCACTTTCCCGGAAAAGAAGCGTCGTAGATACTAATCTAGGAAAAAGGCCACCTACATATATACCATATATCACACAAATCAAACCGTGAATAAAATTCGGATGGATCGGTCCCTGGTCTACTTCCCTCTAAGAAACTTCACAGGAACACTGTCCGATGACTTTTTTCTGATAAGCTCTGCAGGTAAAAAATACACTCGGAGTGCTTCTTAAACCATTGCTGGGGGAGACCGCTTAGAAAAATGTTGTCTAATTAAAACAAATTTTTTCCCAAAAATGTTAATGTTGCTTTTCCAGGGTCTTGTACCCAGGACCCTTGGTGTGGTTGCCAAGCACGCTACAGGCGGCAGTGTATGCATTATATGTGTTTTTATAAATGTATAATATTAATATTTTATGAACAAAAAAAATTCATGCATGCCGCTGTAAAAAGTGTACATATCCAGTGTTGTCTACGTTTTCAGGATACCTTGTATCTATTTTGATCCTTTGATAGAAGGCTTCGTGGATTTGCCCATATGTACATATATGAGAAATGATGGCGTTGAAAGCAGCCGAATGCGATTCTGTTTGATTTTCGCTTAAAACGACGACATGCTTTTAGGCGCTAAAACTTTTAATTCCCATTTCATGGATATTTTTCATTTTATTGTTGATATTTTCGTATACGTTTTTATTTTGCATGCTTGCTACTGCAATAGTTGTATGCTAAACTTATCTTTATTGCTGTAAGCGGATTAAATCAAAATTTGTTTTGTTGTTAACTACTTTTCGCCTTATTTTTGCTTTTACATTCTAATCCAAACATGTGTACGAGATAATATCCTTGTTGCGTGGAAGGCAGCGGAAAGAATTATGGGAAATAAAAAAAAGAAATTATTTAATACCAGATATGCCGAGTGTACAATTATAATAACAAATTTGTTAAAAAATTGCGGTTGATAAAATAATAATATGTTCTAAGGGAATAAAAACATAACCCCTATCACAGACATCCTCCTTTCTATTCATGAATGATGTATCGGTTTCGAATTTCGCCTTCTATGCTTTACGTATACATATATTCGAACGATAGTTCCTTTTGGCACGCGATCTCAGGACTCCGATTAATCTAAAATATGTTCTAGCTTCATTCTAATCACGTTTGCATGTTGTTAGTACAAACAAGCCTAGCTCAGATTACAACCAACTATTACGAGAAATTGTTTAAGTTGAAAAAGCGATATCAACTTATTTCTAGCGACCTAAGGGCAATAATGATGTTATTTGTGTATCTTTTTTTATTTAAAGGGCCAATTGTTGGTGTGCTAAGTTTTGTTTGGCATTGTTGTGGTGAAGAGTGATATAAAGATGCCTGTTATTCGGACGATGCAAGGTAAGAAGGTCATTATACCGGGTCTCAAAAAAGGTTACAAAGGTTCGCCCTAAATATGAAGCTTATATTGAGAGGGTTTGGAATTCTTGTTTTTTCTATTTATTTTGATCCTTCCAAATACAGACGAAATTGTTTTTTTAGTGTCATCTGGTTATTTTACATCCGATTTTAGGAATTTATATGTCGTTATTTTGGTTTTGAAAATCTGCATAATTGCTTTTTATGTCGTTTTGAGGTATGAAGACGTTTTCATATGATTCGGTCAGCTAATCGGGTTTTACCCCCCATAATAATGTATACTTTTGGTTTTACCAGACGAACGTACTTCCAAATTCAGACCATTGTTATTTTGAACCACATTCCTAAGGTAATACATAAAGAAGTTATAGCCCTTTTAGTGCTATTTATAGCTAGTAATCAACCTAACCAGAGCTGCTCAACGCCCTATATATTTGAAGCACATACATATGTTTTTCTTTTACCCTGAATCATAATCACAGATAGAAATTTACACTTCAAATATAAAAAAAATTTCAAAGAACTCCCGTTTGTCCTCAAATATAAATACAATACATATGACGTACGAGCACTTGAATAAACAAAAAATTTTTACACAAAAATACGAAGGATCAAACAAAATTTAAAAAATGTATCCGAAACCCTCTCAATATAAGCTTCAAATTTAGGAGCGGACTTTCAAAATTTTTTTTTTGTTTGGGGACCAACCCGGTATAAAGACCATCCTGCATGGTAATGTACATATTATAATGCTGAAACGCTAGCCTTGCCGTTCCTCAGATTATAGCTCATAGGATTGGCAGAGCCAACAATTCCTTATTTTTGTTGTAGCGACCGCGTCTACTCTTCCAAATGGACCTGTCCAATGATTAGGACGAGAGTCGCACACAGAATTGTAGACAATCGAATAAAAACGCGTGTACTAATATTTCGTTTGTATGTATGCTTTGACCGCGTCTACTCTTCCAAATGGACCTGTCCAATAATTAGGACGAGAGTCGCACACAGAATTGTAGACAATCGAATAAAAACACGTGTACTAATATTTCGTTTGTATGTATGCTTTATTGATGCTAGTTGACCAGAGCAATATTGGACGAACTAACAGGTAAGGCAGTCAAACGAGAATGGCTGTCAAGTACATTGCTTACACAGTATTTATAGGCGATCATGACGATGCTGATCGTCAGTGATGCATTTTTAAGGCATTACTGTGCGCAGCACAGAGTGGTATTTTCACAAAACATTACAACGAGTCTACATGTAAAACATTGAACATAGCATTTATCGTATACTACAAGTAAAAATGAAACAAATATCATTGATGACATTAATCATGGTTGTTACAGTCTCCCCCTAGGATACAGAAATCGACCCGATGATGTATCCTATTTATTGGTCTTTCGAGGACGTCCTCGGCGTCTTATCATATTTACCGGAGCTTCGGGAACGTTGACAGAACTACGATATGGTGTCAGTGATGATGCATGGTATGTACCCAGTGGATACTGGAGATTGTCCTCATGAGCAATTACGTAGGAGGTAGAACCTTGTTTGTCAATAATTACGTAAGGCCCATCTCGTCGTGGAATAAATTTTGATGTTATACCCTTTGCAGCATTACTCAAAATATGAGTGGTCACAAGCACCTTAGCTCCAATTTCTAAACCTTCTTGGTCCCGTCTTTGGTTATTCGTGACGGCTTTGTTAGCGTCTTGTTGCTTTCGTTCGCATTCTTGCGTGGCTCTGAACATCTCAGCGAGTGTACTTAGGTACGGCGTGATTTCAGCAATGAAGTTTTCCGAATGGACGATAGCTCTTAAGTCATGGTTGACGTCGTCCATTGTACGCAATTCACGCGCAAACGTAAGATAAGCGGCGGTATGACCAGTACTTTGGCAGCGTGTTGTGTTCATTGCGAACCGTATGGCGGGCAGCCTCTCCGCCCAATCGCGATGATTTGTTCCTACCAAAATGGACAGCTGCGTCTTGAGGTCTCGATTCTTCCGCTCTACCGGAATCGCTTGTGGATGGTAGAATGGCGTAAATACTTGGCGTATGCCCAGGCAGAAGGCAACTTTCTGCATCACACCGGATACGAATTGCCACCGTTGTCGCTGATTATTCGTCTAGGGACTCCATAGCGTAGGAATACCTCGTCTATAAGCGTTTTTGCGCAGCTCTCGGCAGAAGCTTCTTTTAGTGGAAAGAGCTCCACCCAACGGCTAGCGACATCTTCCACAATATAAATCCACTGCATTCCGTTCACATCTGGTGGTAATGGTCAAAACAGATCAATGGCTACGGCTTCAAAACGTTGTTTACTGGAGTTTGTTTGGTATAGGCCCATTGGCTTCAGGTTCGTTATCTTATAGCGCTGGCATTCAACGCATTTTTTGACATGATTCTCAATATCCTTCCGCATACCTGGCCAATAATAACGCGATGATACCTTTGAAATAGTCCGGTCGATTCCATAATGTCCAGCAGTGTCTTTGTTGTGATACGTATTTAAAATATCTGGAACTTCGGACTTCGGAACGACCAGCTGTGCATCCTCGTTCTCTTCGTCGCTGTAACAATAGAGAACGCCATCGTTCATCGTATATCCTCTCTTGGCCCAATGTACCGCATCATCGGTCTCACCCTCGAAACAATCAATAATACCTTTTAGTGTGGGATCACTGAGTTGGCTGTCGCGGATTTCCTTCGCTCCACGGCGTGGAAGATCAATAGCAAATGAGCATATATGACACGGTTCTTTGGTTTCGTGTCTATCTTCACAAGGTGGCCTTGACAACATGTCTGCCACAACATTTATTTTTCCAGGCTTATAGTCAATATTTAAATTATATGGTTGGAGGAGTAATGCCCATCGGGCTAGGCGTCCGGTTGGTGACTTTAGCGTCATTAACCATTTAAGCGGCCGATGGTCCGTGATGAGTTTTACCTCGGATCCTTCAATGTAGCCACAATACTTTTGGACAGCCCACACTATGGCAAGAGCTTCCCTCTCAATGGTAGAGTAATTTTGTTCTGCTTTTGTTAAGAGTCTACTCGCGTATTCTACGGGGTGTTCATCCGGACCCTCCCCCTGGATCAAAACTGCTCCTAATGCGTAACCGCTAGCGTCGGTTTTTATGATGTATGGCATGTTTTCGTCGATTTGTTTTAGGATAGGCGATGTTATCAACAGCTGCTTTAGCTTGTCAAACGCCGCTTGTTGTTCATCTGTCCATACCCAAGATGCATTCTTTTTAATCAGCTGTGAAAGTGGTTTTGCAACATCCGCGAATTGGGGTACGAAACGCCTGTACCACGAACACGCTTGGAGGAACGATAGTAGCCCTTTTACATTTTTAGGAGGATTACGCAGAGATATTGCGGCGACCTTTTCTGGATCTACTCGTATGCCATCTGACGTTAAGATGTGCCCTAGGTACTTAACTTCGCGGCAGGCAAATCGGCACTTCCTTTTATTGACCTTAAGACCAAATTGCTTAATTCGATTGAAAAGCATATTGAGCTCTCGAAGATGCTCTTCGAAACTGACCGAGCATAGAATTATATCGTCCAAGTATGCAAATAAAGTTACGTTGTTTAGAGACGTTTTGAGTCGATCAATCAACCGCTGAAACGTTGCTGGCGCATTTCGTAGACCAAAAGGCATGCGTGTGAACTTATACATACCAAACGGCGTAACGAACGCGGTCTTGTCCTGGTCTTCTTTCTTCACACCGATTTGCCAATAGCCAGCCTGTAGATCCAACGTTGACATAAAATTGGTAGCTTTTGCTTCATGCAGCAAGTCGTCAACCCGTGGAAGAGGATACCGATCCGGCTTGGTAATGGCGTTTAACTCTCGGTAATCGATGCAAATACGTATGTCGCCTGATTTCTTGGGCACGATAACCACAGGTGCTGCCCATGGTGATTCGCACTCTATGATAACACCAACCCTCAGCATTTCGGTTATTTCTTTCTTTAATAGAGCCTTTCGGTGCGGTGCCAATCGATATGGTGGCAAAGCGATTGGCAGATGTTCGCCTGTATCGATGCTGTGCACGGCAAATGGTGTTGCGCATGTTGATTCTTCGAATACTTCATTATGCTGAGATAGTACCTTTTCCAGCTCAACGCTCTGTTGCATAGTTAGGTCGCAAACATCTATCTTACTTTTAACACTCAATTCAAGGGAGTTCAACGAGAAGAAGTTCTCTTCGCAAAACTTTTCATAGCCGCTAATCTTTACCTTTATTGGAGGTGCAAATAGACGAGATGTATTCTCGGGCGTAGATTCGCCAACTGGGAGTGAATTCTGAAATATTCGCTGTACTAAACGTGGAGAGTAGTCGTTGGAATTTGAACGTTTCTCTTTTACTGATGGTCCATAGTTTACTTCGGGACATATTTCTGGAGAATCGGCATCGTCGATGTTAGTATCACGCCTTATGACGTAGCTTACGAAATTTGAATATTCGTTTAGAGCCTTAGTTCGAGGCGATTGCCGATTGCTCGTTACCACATGCGCACCAGCTATGTCTATAGCAAACGGTAGACTACTCCCACTTGGAGCGGCGAAATCATATTTTGTTCTGGGTTCATCTTCGAAATACCAGTATCGTTGTGCCATATTCAGCACAATGTGTGCTTGTTCCAAAAAGTCCGATCCGATTAAGGTACGATTCTTTGTAGCATTTGGAAGCGATATCGTTCGAATTTTCTGAACCCTATTGCCGATAGTAATGTCGCAAATGGTTGATAACACTTTTTGCGTGGTCGTGCTTCCATCTGCCAATATGACGTCAGCCAAGACATCTTGGAAAACACACCCCTTGCTCGATAATACTTTCTTTAAATTAGCGCTGGCAACAGAAGTTTTCGCTCCAGTGTCGAAGAGAGCTTCACCTGTCATCCCAAACATCTCTATGTGAACTAGCGGACTGGATCTTCCAACAATGGTAGTGTTCACCGCATTAAACGCTAGATATTGAGGACTGTCTTTACTGTGCCCGCTACATTTTGTGCAATTCGCGCGGTACACTCCCGGTGCTCCACAGCCGTAGCATGCAAACGCAGGTGTACGTTTGATTTGCGGCGCTGTTCCGCTTGAACTTGCCACTGTTGATTGTTGCTGAGCCTGCTGCTCCTTTTTCTTTTTTAGACACACGTCCACTGTATGCCCTCGTAATCGGCAGAAGGAGCACCTCTTGGGCCCATCCGCGCGTTCCGCCTTCTCACCTGGTGCCGTCGGAAGTTGATTGGATTCGGCCAGAAACAATTCCGCTTCACGGCAACGCGATATAAGTTGGTCAAATGTCGAGAATGCATCACGATGCACACGATCTCTAATTTTCATGGATAAGAGGCCGTAGATCATATTCAACTGCACCACTTCGCTGATGCTATCTTTGAGTTGAGAGAACAACAGCCGCTTTTTGCAGATAAAACTGTCGGTAGCTTCGCGTACTTGCTGCTTATGCTCAAAAATATTTAAGTAAATCTTCCAGTCGGGTGTTGGAGGAGAAAATGTTGCTCGTATCAATTGCATGGCGTCGTCGAATGTTGAAACGGATTCTTTTATTCCCATCCACCAAGTTGCTGCATAGTCTTCGAGCAATAGCGGCATCCCACGTAATGCATCGGCGTCAGAAATTTTTTCTATATCTTTGTATACTGTTACCGCAGCAACAAATTCCTCTACCGTTGCTCGATCCCGTTGCCCTTTAAAGCGTGATGTACACTTTGTAAAAGAACCGCTTTTACCGCCGCTTGAAATCGCCTCCAGTATTTGGGAATATTGTTCGGGTGAAAATGTCGCCATTTTGTGCACGCTAGTCGGTTCGTTGTCGAGATTCGAGGCCACTAAGTTGGGCGCCAATGAAACGCTAGCCTTGCCGTTCCTCAGATTATAGCTCATAGGATTGGCAGAGCCAACAATTCCTTATTTTTGTTGTAGCGACCGCGTCTACTCTTCCAAATGGACCTGTCCAATTATTAGGACGAGAGTCGCACACAGAATTGTAGACAATCGAATAAAAACGCGTGTACTAATATTTCGTTTGTATGTATGCTTTGACCGCGTCTACTCTTCCAAATGGACCTGTCCAATAATTAGGACGAGAGTCGCACACAGAATTGTAGACAATCGAATAAAAACGCGTGTACTAATATTTCGTTTGTATGTATGCTTTGACCGCGTCTACTCTTCCAAATGGACCTGTCCAATAATTAGGACGAGAGTCGCACACAGAATTGTAGACAATCGAATAAAACACGTGTACTAATATTTCGTTTGTATGTATGCTTTATTGATGCTAGTTGACCAAAGCAATATTGGACGAACTAACAGGTAAGGCAGTCAAACGAGAATGGCTGTCAAGTACATTGCTTACACAGTATTTATAGGCGATCATGACGATGCTGATCGTCAGTGATGCATTTTTAAGGCATTACTGTGCGCAGCACAGAGTGGTATTTTCACAAAACATTACAACGAGTCTACATGTAAAACATTGAACATAGCATTTATCGTATACTACAAGTAAAAATGAAACAAATATCATTGATGACATTAATCATGGTTGTTACAATGCCCCTTTTACGGTTTACAACTCCTGTTTGGTATTACGAATTACAACTTATTTCAGTTGAAGTTGAATTGATAGTGCCAATCTAGTAATAAATATAGGTTAAAAAACTAAAAAAAACATGCAAATATGGTGCCGTTTTTTATCTAAATATATAAAATGAGATAAAATAATATAAACAAGATTTTTAAGAATTAATGAGCTTAACACCAATAAATGATAATTGTTATTTAATTATTGTATTTGGTTTTATTGGGAAAAACTGAAAAGAAGGAAACATTTACTGGCATAACGCGATGGTACCATTTCGAAAACTGACACGTCATCATCGTCAGGCAATTTCGTATTGTTTATTTTATTTCAACAGGTTTTACAGGGAATCGAACCGCGGTCAAACTGCTGAAATCACAATCGCTTAACCATTGTGCTATTGTGTTGTATTTGCTTTCTTGGCTTAATTCAGTTTTATCCCATTTTTCCTTTCATTTACCGGTGTTAAGCTCATTAATCCTTAAACATCTTAAGTAAAATTGAACACACCATTAAACATACAAACATATGAATAAAATAAACAAAATGAGATAAAATAAAATAAAGCTATATAAAATCAATTTTTAAAGGATGAGTTTTCGTTTCGATATTCAAATGGTAACGATTTGTCAACGAAAATTTATTGATATGTTATAAAAATGTAATCGATTTTCCATCGGATTGCAATTTTGATATGTTACCGAAAAGGTATCGATTTGTCAACAAAAAGGTGTCGGTTATTTACGTAAATGCTCGAAGTGCAAACTAATGAAATTTCACCGAGTGAAAGCAAGTTTGGCATCGTATACGCTAAACAGCAGGCTTTTTGATCCAATTTGACTTTGATTTTGATCCAACTGACTTCTAGTACGCATATTTCATCAATGGTAAGCAAAGCAACGGGTATACTGGGTTTCGTGAAGCGATGGGCTAAGGCGTTTAATGATCCATATCTGACTAAAACGCTCTGCACATCATTGGTACGACCAATCTTAGAGTATTGTTCGTGTGTTTGGTGCCCAGGGTATCAAAACTCTATAAAGCATATTGAGTCTGTACATAAGCAATTCATTATATTTGCAGTACGTGGCCTTAACTGGGATTCAAGTGTGCATTTGCCACCATATAGAAAAAGGCTTCTCCTTATTAATCTACTTTAGAAAATCGAAGAACTTTACTAGGGGTTATGTTCATTCAAAAGCTCATTATGAGCGAGATTGACTCCTCTGATCTTGTTAGTCGACTAAATATTGCTGTGCCTGGTAGAACGTCCAGGCACTTTGTGCCTTTTAATTTACCACTTTGCCGGCATAATTTTGCCAAAAATAATCCAATGCGTAACTGGTGTTCGCACTACAACAACTTGTATAACTGCATCAGCTTTGAATGTTCGTTTTCAGCGTTGCATAATTCAATACTCTCACGTCTGGCCTGATACTTTGTACTTTCTTTCATATGTATGGTGCGATTTATTACAAACAAAGTTCGTTCTAGAATTGTTAAAAATTGGAAATCGATAACTTTAACAATTTCGAGTTAAAATCAGTCAAAGCCGACAGTGAAGGAGTATTCCCTTAAATTTGTTTTGTACTAAATTTTATTTTATTAGTTTAATATAATTTTATTTTGGGCATACATCATCATGTGAGACCACATACATGCAAGCATTGTATGACCGGGATGCCTAAAGTAGTGTCAAAATTTGAGAAAAAAGTTTATAGAAAGAAAATATCGCAAACCTTATACACTTTTAGGCCCGGTGCCAGTTAAAATTCCTGCCACTTCAGCCACTTAAACTGAGATGAGCAGCAAAATTTCATGTTACCGAACAAAGTGGCAAGGCTCAACTCTAGCCAACTTTAACTGGAGTTTAAACTCGCACTGAAAACCTAGCTTAAGACACAGTATTTCAAATCCGGAACGGATTCTGCCGACAAGTTTTCGTGATGAAAATGCTTAGTTAATATTTTCGGACTTGGACTTATGTTATAAAATAATTCTGTCCTCTTGGAAAATACTAGGTGTTATAGGACCGAGCTTAAATGCTTCATAGATATCTGGAAACTCTGTTGCCCATACTAGCTGGTTACGCTAGAAGCCAGTGTCCAGTTTGTATTCCCATGGTGAGCCTTAAATCTTCAGTCTTTAGAGATATGAGCATTTGTCGGTATAGCGTCTTAGGATTTGCACATGATCATAGAAAATTTTACAGCACAACGCTCCTCTCCACACCTACCAGTATAGATGTATCCGGCCTTGGCTAAATCTGGTTAGAAACATTAACGAAGGTCAAGTAACTATCCACTTACACTTTCAAACTCAGTGGTGACCTTCTGCTTGATTAGACACCGAAATCTGCTGTCGGGGCGGATTCCAGTTTTTTTTATTTTGTTTTCGAACATATAATTTATATCCCATCATCGTAGTCCATATCCGTTTTTAAATTCGTTCAAATGTATCAAAAAAAATTGTAAAATGTAAAGCACTTAATTTTCTGTAACCTAACAATTAGAAGCGAGCGAAAGCCGCATTTTTGTTGATTGTGCACAATTTCACTCATCCTGCGCAGCAAAAAGAGGAAATTTAAAAATTTTCCACAAAAAGAGCAAACAATAAGTAAGGAAGGTTAAGTTCGGGTGTAACCGAACATTACATACTCAGTTGAGAGCTATGGTGACAACATAAGGGAAAATAGCCATGTAGGAAAATGAACCGACATGAATATGACATGTGTATCAAACGAAAGGCATTAAAGAGTGTTTTATGAGGGAGTGGGCCATAGTTCTCTAGGTGCACGCCATTTAGGGATATCGCCATAAAGGTGGATCAGAGTTGACCCTAGAATTTGTTTGTACGATATGGGTATCAAATGAAAGGTGTTAATGAGTATTTTAAAAGGGCGTGTGGCTTAGTTCTATAGGTGGACGCCTCTTCGAGATATCGCCATAAAGGTGGACCAGGGGTGACTCTAGAATGTGTTTGTACGATATGGGTATCAAATTAAACGTATTAATGAGGGTTTTAAAAGGGAGTGGTGGTAGTTGTATATGTGAAGGCGTTTTCCATATATCGACCAAAATGTGGGCCAGGGTGACCCAGAACATCATCTGTTGGATACCGCTAATTTATTTATATATGTAATACCAGGAACAGTATTCCTGCCAAGATTTCAAGGGTTTTTTATTTCGCCCTGCAGAACTTTTTCATTTTCTTCCACTTAATATGGTAGGTGTCACACCCATTTTGCTAAGTTTTTTTCTAAAGTTATATTTTGCGTCAATAAACCAATCTAATTACCACGTTTCATCCCTTTTTTCGTATTTGGTGTAGAATTATGGCATTTTCTTCATTTTTCGTAATTTTCGATATCGAAAAAGTATGCGTGGTCATAGTCGGATTTCTGCCATTTTTTATTCCAATTCAAAGTGAGTTCGGATAAGTGCGTGAACTGAGTTTAGTAAAGATATATCGATTTTTGCTCAAGTTATCGTGTTAACGGCCGAGCGGAAGGACACACGGTCGACTGTGTATAAAAACTGGGCGTGGCTTCAACCGATTTCGCCCTTTTTCACAGAAATACCAAATTTCACAAGGATTGGTAAATTTTTGTTGGACTTATGGCATTAAAAGTATCCTAGACAAATTAAATGAAAATGGGCGGAGCCACGCCTTCCTCCCTTCTTTTATTTTTGTATTTTGTTTCACCATATCATTATTGGAGTTGAATGTTGACATAATTTACTTATAACTGTAACGATATTAAATTTTTTGTTAAAATTTTACTTTAAAAAATTTCTTTCTTTTAAGTGGGCGTGGCCGTTCTCCAATTTTGCTAGTTTTTATCAAGCATACATATAGTAATAGGAGTAACGTTCCTGCCAAATTTCATCATGATATCTTCAACGACTGCCAAATTACAGCTTGCAAAATTTTAAATTACCTTCTTTTAAAAGTGGGCGGTGCCACGCCCATTGTCCAAAATTTTAATAACTTTCTATTCTGTGTCATAAGTTCAACTCACGTACCAAGTTTCATCGCTTTATCCGTCTTTGGTAATGAATTATCGCACTTTTTCGGTTTTCCGAAATTTTCGATATCGAAAAAGTGCGCGTGGTTATATTCCGATATCGTTCATTTTAAATAGCGATCTGAGATGAGTACTCAGGAACCTACATACCAAATGTCATCAAGATACCTCAAAATTTACTCAAGTTATCGTATTAAGGGACGGGCGGACGGACGTACATGGCTCAATAAAATTTTTTTTCGATCCTGATGATTTTGATAAGTCTATATCTACCTCGATTCCTTTATACATGTACAACCAACCATTATCCAACTGTTAATATACCAAAAAAGTTAATATACTCTGTGAGCTCTGCTCAACTGAGTATAAAAAAGGCCGAAATATAGTGCATAGCTTTAGGCGCGTAATTTATGTGATTCGTCTGTAGTCAAGTAATAAAACTGTATACACAAGGCACAAGGGCTTATTCCTCCCGTTGGTTGAGCGCGCACATTTCTGCCGCTTACTGCGTATCGCTTGTGTTGTTGATTTTTGCATTATTTATATTTTTTTATTTTTTGCCAACTATGCCACCGAGCATAGAGTCATTGACGTTTACGTAGGCTAACAACCGAAACAATAGCAATATGCTTTAGGCTTATTTCCACATGCATGGTCTCGTCGTAGGTATAAGAGAGCAAGCACATTTGTGCAAATGCGCTAGTAACACACTGTTTGCCGCTGAATTCCTAAACAGGACTTACCTATGTAACTACTACGTAAGAGTAAACAGGCTTATGGGGTTTTATGCATACGTACACATATAAAAATATTCGTGTATTTACCTTTATTTGATTTACTTGTAATCTTTATACAAGTGCCACTATGCACGCAATTTACTGTAGATGTATATATTTAAAAAAATTTGCTATTGGTAACGATTTTCCAACTTTTTATTGAAAAGGTATCGATTTACTATCGAAAAGTTATGGCATGTAATCGAAAAATTATCGATATGTAATCAACACATTAATAATTTTTTACTGAAAACCTATCGATTAGTTTTTGGAGTGTTAAGGATTTGTTATGCGCAGAATAGATAATTCTTCGATTTGTTATAAAAGTATTTAAAACTTGATGTCGATTTTTAATCCGCGAAGTATGTGTAGATGGAAAAGTTGCCAATACATTACCAAAAAGTTATTGAACTACTATCGATACGTCATCGATTTATTATTGATTAGTTTTGAAAAAGCTATCGATTCGTGGCTAAGAAGTTATCGATTTGTGATAAAAAAATTGTTGATTTATTATTTAAAAGTAATTTACTATTTATCGAAAAATTACCAAAAAATTATCGATCTGTTATGGAGTGCATTCGATTTGTTATAAGAGTGAAGCCAATGCGTTATGGACGTATTATTAATTAAATGTTACAAATTTGTTATCAAAGATTTATAGGTTTGTTATCAAAGTAATACCAGATTGTTATCGGCGAGTGATCAATTTGCTAACGACGACTCACCGGTATATTTTGTTGAAACAGATACCGATTAAACTTCAATACACAATCAATGACACATCTGTAAATCGTCGATAACAATCCGAAAAAATAACTATGCAGTCTGCACCGGTTGTTACAGACATTAAGCCAACGAAGCTCTACTCAAAATATCCGAAAATATATCGAGCTCTAGCTAATTTAAAAACAATTGTTTTCTAAAATTACAACTGCATGTTTACACATCAAACTTCACAAACACTTTTATGCAAAATGGCATCGTAGTTGTGATCCGAAGTTAGTGTTTTGTAAATGTAAAAGAAAGAGCAAATTAAGTCGACTTAGCGATGTCCGTCTGTCGCTATGATATAAAAGGACAAAATCAATTGGGAGAATACGAGGCATCCATTTTAATATTTTTATTTTTATTTTTTTTGAGTCGCAAAAGTCCGGGTCAAAAAATTGTTCTGAGTGAAAGTTTATGGGATCCCGGGATGCCCATAGCATTTTTATGACGAATCGTTCATCCTTTTTATTTTTCAGATTAAAAAAAATCCATAGATAAAAGTTAAATACGAACTTTTATTTTTTAAGTGCAGAACTAAAATCTGGCCCGATAACTAAGAAACGGCTCATCCAAATGAAACGTGCCTTTTCGAATCACTTAAATATCTGAATTTGAAACCTGCAAGGGCATTTTAAAATTTTAACTACTAATACTAAAAAAGCCGTAACCAACTCTCATAGGACTTACTTATACTTTTCCATAGTAAATTTGCACTTGCTTTTTTGGCTTTAAGCTTGATCCAATTGGGATATTGCCACGAATTTTGTTACTCCGCTTTCTGTTGAAAGAAGAATAATTCGTTTCATTCTGATGAGCCGTTCGATAGCATTAATTTTGTTTTGTCCTTAAAGAATAAAAGACTGGATTAAATTACTTTTTTCGGAATAAAAACTAAAAGTCCGGAAATAATTTTTCTGAAGGATTTTTATTAAAAAAGAAATAACAGTTTGGGCCCTTGGAGAAAACAAATCATATAATACTGTGTATATGCTTGTACTAGTACCAACTGTGCTCAGGTACAAAAGTACTTTAAAAGATAAATATAAAACACAACTACCGCGGCCGTCCCTGTGTGCTCCGCCCACCCCAAAGAAGGTCTTGAATTCAAGTCCCATACAAAGCATCATCGAACATTGTTAATTTTTATGTATTTTTTCGAGCCTAGAACTTTTTTTTGTATTGTTTTTTCCCCTCTTCATCTCAAAATAAAGAAATTAATTTATTTTTTTTTTTTTGTCTTTTTCTCTTTGTATAACTCAAGATTATTTTGCTTTCATGTATCAGTTTAGGAGATGTACAAAAGCATATTTTGTTGTTGTTGTTGTTTATGTTCATTTACTAGTATTTTATGAGCTTCGACAAAAGAAACGACGAATAAGAAAAACTTTCAGCTACAAATAAAGATGAAAGTGATGATAAAAATCTTGTCAGCAGCATTCAGAATGCCAAATATTAACGCACTAACATCCGTGTTCACATACTAAAGGCAAGTGCACAGCAGACTCAGCTTTTCAGATCAGCTAGGATGAGATCGATGTCAGTGAGAGGCACTTCAGTTAGAAAACGTTAACAAAAAGCTAGAAAGATATTTTTAAAAACTTGCTTTGGAATTTGAGCGTGCCTTTTCAACCAGCCCTCACTTTTATCATCATCATACCTTACACCGCACCCTTATTCAGCTTATTCAGCGATTGTAAATTATACAAGACAAATCGAGTGATTGTGGGCATTTAGAGGATTATAATTTCACTCAAGTGTGTCCTCTGCATCAGAAAATGAAAAAGTTGAAATTTAATCAGCAAAACTTTTCTCAACATTTCTATCTATTTTTGTTGTTGGTGTTATTGTAACTTCTTTTATGTATATTTTTCCTCAAAAGTTGCTATTTTGTCCTTTCGGACTTGATGTGAATGCATTAAATTATTTTGATCTTACAAACTTTTTGCTGTCATGAAATGTGAAGTCGAGCGAAATGTGACTTTAGCAGAAGAGGAAAAAAATTAAATATTTTGCAACATTTGTAATTTTTTCGTTTTTTCAGAACTTTTCCCCGCACGCTGCTTACTCGTTTTCATCCGTTATCCACTTTATGCCTTTGTGCTTGTTAAATAAATTCAATTGGCAATTATTTGCTGGTCAATGAAAGGATCAAAATAATCGCTGGTGTACCAGCAGGATAGCTTGTAGTTTGTAAACAACAATGAAGTTAAATGTTAAAAAAAAATTATTTTTGAAACGCAAAGAAAGTGGGAAAAGAAGTGCAATTCGCGAAGTTAATTCCAGATGCGCCATTTATGTAAGGAAGTTGATTACCCGCGAGTATTTCAATCAGAAGATTAACTTGTTGAGCAACGGTAAAGGACGCTGAAACAATATTGAATGAAATCCGAAATAGATATTCTCGATTTGGCTATGTGCAGGAAATATTTTTCTCCTTTTATTTCAAATGTAATTATTTCAAGGATTTATTCATGCATATTGGGGTAACTATTTAAAATCTAAGAATTTGAACGAGGAAGTTCAGAATTTAAATTCTTCCGTTGATGTCAACTGCAAGCATAAATCAAAATAAAACCCTTTTGATGTTTAAATATGTATGCTCAAGGTGTTGGGGTAAAATCCTAATATTCAGAAGTGGTTTACTATATTGGAGAGTATATAGTGTAAGTGTAGGGGTAGTGTTTGGTGTTGGTACACTGTATGGGGGAATACAGACTGTAACTCTGCAGCGTAATGTGGGAATAATGTACGTGGTAGAGTTGATATGAGCGAATTAGAGGCAAGGCATGGAAAGTATAGTAAACAACAACAAAGAAGGCAGAGAGAGGAAATGAAAGATTATAAATCAAAACCAAAGCTGGAAACGAAAGCGGACGACGTGGTTTCAGTTTGTTATCGAAGTGTTAACGGGTTTTTATCGAACAGTTACCGATTTGGTATCGACGAGTATGGATGTGTTATCAATGGCTTATCTACGGATTATCGGTTTGTTATAGGTGTGCTATCGACAAGGTATAGACGATTTATCGATTTTTTATCAAAGTGTTATACATTTTCTCTTGATATCAAAGGGATTGAATGCTTTATCAATAATATTTCTATTTACTATCGATAAATTGTCAATTTTTCTCTTGAACCTTAACGGTAAGTTTTCAAAACTTATCGATATGTTATCGAAAAGTGATCGACTTTTTATCGGAGTATTGCCAATTTGTTATGAACGTGTTATCCGTAAGTTATCGACTACACATAGAAAGTTTATTAAATGGTTATCGAAAATCTACCAATTTTTATTAAAAAGTTATTGATTTGTTATCAAAAGTTAGCGATAAATTATCATAAACTTGTAGATTTTTTTATTGGAGTGTAACCAATTTGAAATCGGCGCGATTCATCGATCGATATCGATTTATCATTGGGGAATTTGTCGATTTTTATCGAAAAGTAAGCGATTTGCTATCGGCAATTTATTAATTTGTAATGAACATGTTGTCTATTTGTCACCGATGACTCATCGTGGTATTCTGATAAAACTTCATTACAAAACCAATGTTATATCTGTCGCCCGTTGATAACAAGTCAGTATGAAACCAATAAAAAGTCACCAAGCCGACAAGTTTCTTTTCAGATAGCGCGAAGTTATTTGCTTAAACATCGAACTTCAGGACTACTTGGTATTCATGGCTTTTATGATTTTTTTTGGCTATCGCAACCGCCGCCTTTCACCCATGCTTGTGGTAGACACATCCTGCTCTGTTCAGTCTTCCCCAAGTTTCTGAAGATGCGCAGTTGCATTTCCCATAGCTCCAAATATCTCCCGTAATAATAATAATAACTGTGCGCGACGTACCTCCGAAGAGTTTAAGGCCGAGATTCTCTTCCAATTTATGGTGTGTTGATTTTTAATTTTTCCTACAGTTTGGCTGACTTTCGTTTATTTTATCGACTCCGAACGGTTGTGCTAAAACAGATGCATTTTTTGCCGCGAAGTTTCCCGTGACAGGAATATCATGCTAATGTAAAGATTAACATCACCTCCCTACAGGAAGTGCGATGTATGGGAAAATAGGAGAAAATGATCGGATACTACAAGCGGCTAGGGGAAGAAAAGATAAAGACTTAGTCGGGGTATTGTGAAAGAGACTTATTCACCAATTAATGACGAAATCGAGACTCTCCACCGTCAATCCTATATACACTTATACACCGATAGAGAAAGAGGCTGAAGTCAGTAAGGACTCATTTCATCGTACACCAGATCAGGAAAAACGTTGCTCATTTAATCATGGCGCTTGGCGACTTTAGCAGCAAGGTATAAAGAAAGGAGTCTTAAAACATCATTTCAAAAATCAGTATCCTTCAATGATTTAAACTTGGTCGAATTTGCCGCGACCTTAACTTAGTAATTTCTAGTATCAGATTTGGCAGCGAGGGGTTGGTAAGGCACGTGCATCAGCTTCTCTGCAAAATATGATCGGACGAGTGTATGCCTGATGATTGTAGTCTAAGAGCTCTATGCAAAGTCCACAAAAATAAGGTCCTGCAAACTGCGTTAACTTTCGAGAAATCAGCCTTCTTAATATTCCATACAAGGTCCTGTCATGCGTATTGTGCGAAAGAATGAGGGCCACTATGAATCGATAGATTAGACCTTATCAGTGCGATTTTGTACCTGCTAAATCCACGGTTGAACAGATTTTCACTATGTACCAAATCTTGCAAAAAACTTCTGATACAGAACTTGGTGCACACTTCCTCTTCGTCGAGCCAATAGCATGAAAAGGAGATGCCCATATGCCGCTATTTTGAATTTGATTTCCCTGCAAAACTAATACGGCAGTGCAAAATGACGCTGAGCAGCACCACGAGCTCAGTTAGAGTTGGAAAGTATCTCTCCGAGCTGTTCAAATCTAAATAGGTTTCTGATGGGATCAAATAGGTTTTGGATGAAGAAAATTATAGAAGAAGCCGTTTAAGCGATTTGAATTCCTCTGATGCCAGGCACCGTAAGAAAGAAAGGACTGAGAGGGTACTTTGGACGGCTAAGAATGCCTAAAGAAGCGGCAATTAAGTTAGGTAGTTTTTTGCCCCTTTTTTAATTATAAGGATATCAATTATTCGAAAAAAACGTACTTTTAGTTTGATGGTGAGGGAGAGGAATTACATAGACAAAGGTGTAAAGAGAATGAGGTTTAGTATGAGCGTGCGGGTCAAGGTAAAGCTAGGAACGAAGTGATAAAGTGTGGCTGTAGAAAAAAGATAGAGAGAGTCAGGCAGAGTTAAGGCTAGAAAGAGGATATCGAAGAAGGATAGAGCAAAGTGGTAACTGGAAAGTGAGTTTAAAAGGATGGAGGGAGAAGAAGAGTAAAATTAAAAAAAGAAAGAGGGAGAAAGAAGCCAGAAGAAAAGATTGAAGTATAACAACTTCACGGAATTCTTTTGAAATTATTGACGTCAACCAAAGTTCGGACAAGAGAAGGTCTGCGGGATCTGTTAGCTACTACCATTATCCCAGTAGGTATTTTAAATTTGTTCTTAGACAAGCTAAGGGCACAATTGCAAGCATACACATACATATATTCTGATTATGATCATATATAATTTATTTTGTCACTCTCGACTTAATCAAGATATTGAGCCATTCCTGGAATGTAAGTACGGAATGAACACAAAATCTTCACTTTTACGCACACCCTAGGAGTTATTTCAGGACCCATACTTAGGTTCCTTGCATCAATTCAATTTCGATTAAAATTACTAATATCCTGAATTAACCCTAAGCTGCAAGCATAAATTTTTTAAATCAATTTTCTTTTAACTTTCATACCAAATTTATTACTCGCCCAGTCTCTATGGACCTAAAAAAGATTACAATTTCATAATAACTAAAGTTGCAATGCGCTCGTTTGCTGTTGAGCAGTTGCCTGTGTTGCAATAACAATTCTCGTAATTTTTTAAGGCACCAACATTATCGTTTGGGACACCTACACTACAATTAAAACCTTCATGAAGTGGCGATGCGTTGCGCGTTCGACATCCAAACGATCGCCAACAAAATGCTAATGACAAGTAACACCCTGGTCGACAAATGTCATTTGCTGTTAGATATTGAGCGTTTTCAGTAAACACAACTTTTATTGATACGTTGAGAACATGTTTCCGTCAAATGACTGAAAGATATTTCGTTTAATGACCGGCGGGCTGACCCGACCGCGAAATGAAAGAAAAATTATTTTTATTTATGAAAAAGGATTTCTTTATTTATTCAAATGTTTATAACCAACACTGCAATTTGTAAAGGAACTGCCAAAAGGCTGAATAAATACGTTGAGTGAATGTAGCATGAAAAAATTTAGGTTCAGTAATTTGATGTAAAATCCAAACCGACAAGTGGATCAAAAATAATCAACAGTGCGTTCAGAAAATGATTACTCAACGGTTGATAAACAGTTGTGTTTGCTTAAAGCACAAACTTGTATGCGAAAAGTTTGGCTGACATTAGATGTTTAAGTCAGGGGCTGAAACTGTTATTCTTTTTATAATATAATTCCTTGCAAAATTATTAATTCTGGACTTTAAATATATTTGGATCAAGATAAAAATTATTTTCGGACTTTTATTTTTTGAGGCCGATAGAACTAGCTAAACTCGGACTTTTAAAAATAAAAGTCCGGAAATAAAAGTTAAATCCGGACTTTTATTTTTTAAGGCCAAAACTAGTTCTATCGGACTCAAAAAATAAAAATACAGATTTTACTTTTATATGTGGAGTTTTATGGAAAAAGTTCGAAAAATAAAAAGGATGCATGATTCGACATGATATTGCTCAAGGGATACCTGGGAAATCAAACATTTTAACCTAGGACAATTTTTTGACCAGGTTTTTTTCAACTCCAAAAAAAAAAAGTTATTATTTTCCGTCCCTGGTTTAAGTAGTTATATGGAAGGTATGTTTATACGTTAGTCTTTCATTGTTTGCGCATTTGAACAAAAGGCCGGTATGTTGGTTGGCGGGTTGGCGCGAGGGCGAAGCGGTCAGACAGTACGCTGCGAATTGTTTTCTGTCAAATGTCATTAAATGGGAATAAGCATTCTTATGTGTTACATGATGGCGTAATTTTCGCTGTCGGTTTCCTCTTTTCTTCTTTCAAACTCTTATCGATAATTCCTCTCTATAGACCAGCAGGTTTAGACTAGAAAAATAATGGCAGATTCAAGGCAGCCCCACAACGTGTATGTGTCTAGGTGGTCGTTGTAGTGTGGAAAGAAACTTGAATGCATATCGTTAGCTAAATGTGAAAATGTGCTAAGTCACTTTTTACAAATTTTACAGGAGACGAAAAAAACTGAATAATTTTTGAGTGTAGAAGCTTTGAAAAAGATAAATAAAAATCATGTGTGCTAACCCAGGCACTATTTTATGACTTAGCACAAGTTCCGCACTCAAAACAAATTTTTTCTCCTGACTTAGCACTTTGTACTCAATATGTTTCCCGATAACTCCTCCCCTTTAATGATTGAAATATAACACTAAAACTATATGTTTCACAAAAAATACTATTTATTTATCAAACTATTTCTAACGGTTCTGATCTGGACTCTTTTGCTGGATGGTGCGCAGCCAATAACTTATTTTTAAATTCAAACAAATTCAGTGTTGTGTCTTATTCCATAAAGGCAACTGCCACATACTTTATCTACAAACTAAATGCTAAATCTCTTAATCATTGTCAAGAGAGTAAAGACTTGGGTGTAGTTTTCCAACCCAAACTCTCTTTTTCTAGTCTCATTGATTTCGTTGTTTCAAAATTTGTTGGAATGGTAGGGTTCAGTAGACGTAACACCAGTGACTTCAAGGACCCTATGCCGTTGAAGGCACTTTATATATCCTTGGACAGAAGTCGTCTTGAATATTGCTCAATAATAGGTAATCCTTTCTACGAATCTAACTCCTATAAAATTGAGGGAGTTCAAACAATTTTTACAAAAATTGCTTTACGTATGCTTCACTGGCCAGTAGGCCTCCCATCATATACCAGCAGGCACAAATTGCTTGGTCTTCAGACTTTGCATGACAGAAGAACTTTTATCTCACTCATGCTTGCCTATAATGTAATAAACTTTAGCACAAATTGCTCTGATTTATCTACTTCGTTCATTCCATAGATAAAAGATTATTTATCGAAATAACTCATGAAACGAATTATGCTATGAATGAACCTTTAACTAGAACTATACATCTAGCAAATCGATTCAGTAGTGTTAATAATTTTAATAACAGCTTATATAAGTTTAAGCTTGAATTGTTTTCTATTTTTAACTAGTCTGTAAGAAAGCATGTACTTATCGACATGTAAGAATTGAAGTTGATTATGGTCAGCGCAAATCATTTACCAAACACCAAAGGCATGTCTCAATTGGTTGAATCCAATTTCAAGGGGTTGTGTTTGCAACCCCCTCTAGGGGTTGCCAGCGCAATATATAGCTTCCACAACCCAATTGTCAACCTCACCTAACCGCAGCGAATCCTGTTTCATTACCAGCCGAGGCTCTAGCGACCCCAAGCTCCTCATGGAACTAGGGGGTGGGGAGGGCGGTATGGCCTTGAAGATTTAATGTTGTCATAAAAATCGTACATGGTCGGGCTAGTAGTACCTTAATAGTGCTTTGTTACCGGAACGTACCGGATCTATATCGGGCAAAGGCCATCAACGCCTTCGGGGAGTGTCTTTATAGTTAATACAACAACAACAACAAAGCATGCACTTTTAGACTGAATGAATTAAATAAATAAATAGAAATTACTAGTAATTCAGATTGATATTATTGACAGGTTGACTTAGCACACTTTTTTAACAGCTGACGACTTAGCACATTTATACATCATTGCCCACATCATGTAAAAATGAAAATATTTTTTTTTTGTGATCGGTGGATTTTGAATTCAGTTTTAAAACTGCATTTAAATAAAATTTTTCAAAAAAAGTGACTTAGCACATTTTCACATTAAGCTAACGATATTTGTGTTTTTATAATTTGCTTTGTAATTATACCGTCTATGAACACTAAATGGTTATTTTGGTCCAATGGTGGAAGAGGGTATAAGCTCATCAGTGTGTAAAGTGAATTATTCGAGAATACAGGCTGATTCAAGTAGGCATCGGCATGCCTGTCTAACTGTTTGAATGCAAATAAAAATCCCAATTTTTGTGCATGTGAATTTTCCACACTTCTACTCGGAGATATCTTTGTCTATTGTGAGTGCGTTCAGCCAGGCTACTTCCTACCTGGTCCTCAGCGAACAACTTTTTTTTATGTTGAACTTAGGTAGGAGTGAAAGACTGGCGAAAAACCGTGCGCTCAGAAATCTGAGTAAAATTTTTTGCACTCCTGGACATCGACAGAGAAAGTGTTGAATCGACTCCTTTTCCTCCTCATCCTGACAGCTTCTGCATTTGGAGCTTGTAGGTATGCATCACCGTTGGAGCCTTTGATTACACCCAAAATGGATATGAAGACTTTGGGACGTCGCAATAAATCCGGTGGGCTATCAGCAAGGCCGTCGCCATAATGTAAAATTACTCGATTTACTTCAGAAGATAATGCGGCGGTGGTGGTGTGGGCATGCTCATCTCTCTTAAGTTCATTTTTTAAGCTTTTCTGGCCATCATAATTCCAAAATTATTCCCTTCAATATCGCTATGGCCAAGGACCCAGAAAAGCAAGAAACTGAGATGCCTTAAGGCTCTTAAGACCGCCTGGCATCGTTATATTGGTAAGACTATTGAAACTATAAAAAAAATTCAGAACCCAGCAGCAATGCAATCTTTGTGGAAAAAGCTTTTCCCTGGATCACTCTTAGATAGATTTTAAGAATTCGCTAAAAAGTTGCGAAATATTACTCTCCAATTTAAAATAAATTCCAGTTCAGCCAAGGACTTGAAGCTTGAAACAAAGTTCAGATTTCGGTAACAATGCAGCATGAGAAACGATAAATTCAATGTTTCTGTTTACTGCTGTTTCATTTTATTTCAATTAATAATGAAAACTACTGGTACAGGAGTTTCGAGGTCTTTTATAGTACAATTAGTCTGGAGTAGGGACAACTAACTCACTTTTGACCACTAGGGGACGCCCTCAAGGGGGTATACGTTCTGCTCTCCTGTGGACCCTAGTTATGGATGACCTCCCGCAGTTACCACCGTCCTATGTATTTGACACATGAAACTCTTCTAGAACCTTTTACCCGGAGAAGAAAACTATCCATGCCAGAACCATCTCTGGGTGGCAATAAAATTCTGTCTTCAATGAAGGGAAATACATCGAGGTTACAGTGAAGAGAACCGGAACGTTAAATGCTTTTCCACATTCTGCCTTAAACAAAAAAACAAGAGCTTCCTTGGTCTGCACTCTACCCTTCCCTTAGTGGGAATACGCCCCTTCACTATTCTAATTGAAAAAGAGGCAACACTTCCTGTTAGCAGACTTCAACTATGTAATGCAATGGTCCCTAAGCTTGTAACGTCAAGAAACTTTGAGGTATTCATTTTGGACAGACTTATTTGGGAAACGGGAATCAATATACTGACCCTGGCTCATATGTGTGGTTCATCGAAAATGCCATGTTAAGTCGCTTCCATTTTTCAGGAAGAAATCCATGCAATAGAAGTTTGCGGTAGGGAATATCTAAGGAAAGGTTTATCCTCGAGTAGTAACCTTATAATGTCAAACAGCCAAGCAGACTTGGCTGCCTTGCAGTCCTGCACAACTACTTTAAAGGGAGTGGATGAATACATTGAAACTCTGAAAGATCTGGGAGCCAAAAACCTGGTTTCTATAGGATGGGTTCTAGGGCAATAGAGACGTTAAGGTATATGAATAGGTGGATTAATAAGGACACACGCTAAGGAGACTGTAACTAGGAAACAAAGACACTCAGACAAAGCTTGATTGAGAGCCCAGAGCAAATTTAGGCCAAATTGCTTTTACTAACTGCAAGTATTAACCAAACTCATTAGTCTAAGTACAGTGGACCCTCCAACCTTTACTGGATACTATACAGGACACTGCAGTGTACGACATCACCTAAGAATTTAAATCTCTCGCTTTTGTCAGCTAGAGATTGGAACACCTGTTCATATTATTTGCAAATGCGTCGCTTTGGAAAGGATTCAAAGGGTTGTGTAATGCGGCCCTTTCATCGGGATGCTAGCGCAATTTATAACTTATCCAACCCTACTGTCAACCTCACCTATCCATGGTGAGCCTGTGTCTTCAGCAAGCAAAGCTTTATCGACCCCAAGTTCCTCATGGAAGTAGGGAATGGGTGCGGGATGGCCAGAAAGTGTGGTCATATTAAATCGTTCCCGAGATGGTCGAACTTGTACTTTAGTGATACTTTTTACCGGAAAGAAGCGGATCTATATCTGGCAAGGGACCATCAACATCAATAACACTCCCCAAAACCGTCGGGGAGTGTATTTATTCCTACAAGCACAACAACAACAGGGCTTAAAAATTGCATACCACAGTGAATTTATTATATATTTTCATTGACCAATGCCACTGAAAAGCTGAACAAGGCTTTGTACAGGTAGAGTAAATCTAATTGTAAATGTTCATGATGAAAAAATATCCTACAGATTTGCATAAGGTGAAAAATAATACAAAATTTTGTTTTATGATGAACATAATAGAAAAATAATATATTCCAAGTTACAAAAGTTTAATAAAGCAACTTGGAAAATTTAAGAAAAACAATTAACCACATGCATTAAAACGAGCATTTGCTCGAACTTGTGGTTCTGAGTAAAATTGTTTCACCTTCATAGTAGCTGAACTTTGTACTTTATACAAAATTTAATTTAGTTGCTGAATCAGTCTATTAGTACCACAGTGCGCTCTCTTTTCGTTTATTTTGCTAATGAACATGTTTGTGTGCAGTGGTCTATATTTATACGGGGCTACTGTGGTCAGCCCGGCTGGGGATCCCTAAGCTCCACTGACAAAAATGCTTGATTTTTATATATGTGGTATAATATGGTATAGCACAGCCGAAGTTGTTTTTTTCCTTACTTACTTTTTTTTATACTTAGATGTACCTGTTTATTTCTTAAAAGTGTTTCTCTGGATCCACCTCAGTTGGTAGCCAGGATGTGATGACGGTAATAAGAAGAGCAAATAAAATAAAATCGTTTTATATAACACAGAAACAAACACCACCAACATTTGTACCAACAAAAATAAAATGTGGTAACAACTGCTGCAAGATGAGAAATTTAAAATACTTAACATGTCGTTTCAATTTACCATTGCTTGAAATTTGAAAAAAAGATAAAAAAATTACATACACATGGACGCCCACATTATTATGCAAGAGCATTACGTACACCTGGCTGTTTGTTTGACTGCCCGAATGACTGCGTAATGGCATTTCATAAAGTCAAGTCAATGCAATCAAAATAAAATATATATTTTTGCACATTTACATTTGAAAGTGCTTTTCTGAAGAATGAAATACTTGCTTACCTACACATAAAGAACTTGATGACGATAAAGGCCAGTGAATATTAAAATGTAATAAGCAAAGAAGAAACGTGCATTTGCGCTGGAAAGACCATTTGAATAACTTAACAAAATTTGGTTTATCAACAAACGAAAAACTTCAACTAAGCGAAAGGATTTACATTATAAAACAACTTCCTTCACTTGGCAGATACGAGTTCTTAGTGACCGGAGCCGAAATATGGCAAGCTCGGGTTATATTCTGCTTTTGACCATAATAGCCGTTATATGCAATGTCTAACCTAAGCTTGTAGAGTTGAACCCCTGAAAACATCGTACATCCTAAACACAGGCGTATCCTGAGCAATGTAAACGATTCCTTTATAGAAAAAATGGACTACATCTTTCCTATGACAGTTTTTGATACAAATTTCGCAATCTCCTTCCCTTACAAAAAGTGCTTGCGGAGTGAGTGTTCAAATCTCTATAAAGCACAGACACTTCCATATTTCTAAATATGTTGTCTCCGTATAGGTTGTCCTGAAGTCAAGCCAACAAAGGCTCGCAGCTGTTCTTTTTCTTCTTTAGTTTCGGAAGGGGTGGGCGTTTATCGATGTTGATATTCATCTGGCACGTACGGAAAGGTGTTCGACTACGACGGGAACGATTTCGTATAACCACGTTGAACCTTAAATGTCATCTCACCGTCTGCTTCCGTTAGAAACTTGGGTTTTGGATTCATTGAAGTAAACTCTTTATCTTTGATTTTGAAGCATATGTACTTACCCTTCGTATTCACCCTTCAAAGCGAAAACTGAATTAGTCGTCCATGCCAGCTACAAAGTAATTATACTATAAAAGACCTCGAATCTCCTGTGAAATGAAACGAAACAGCAGTAAACAGAAACACGGAATTTATCGTTTCCCATGCTGCATAGTTACCGAAATCTGAACTTTGTTTCAAGCTTCAAGTCCTCAGCTGAACTGGAACTTATTTTAAATTGGAGATTAATATTTCGCAACTTTATAGCAAATTCTTAAAATCTATCTAAGCGTGATCCAGGAAGAAGTTTTTTCTAAAAAGGTTGCATCGTTACCGGGTTCTGAACTTTTTTATGGTCTCAATTTTCTCACCAATATAATGATGGGCAAGCCTGGATCCTTTTTCTGGATCCTTGGGCATTGCGATATTGAAGGGAACAACTTTGCACATAAGATGGCCAGAAAAGGTTAAAAATTTACCACAAGAAAGATTAGCATATCCGCACGGCCCCGCCGCATTATCTTCTGAAGTAAATCGAGTAATATAACATTATGGCGAAGACCTTTCTGTTAACCCACAGGATTTATTGCGACGTCTCAAAGTCTTCATGTCCGTTTTGGGTGTGATCACAGGATCCGACGGTAGCGCATACCAACAAGCTCCAACTGCAGAAGTTGTCAGGATGAGGAGGAAAAGGAGCCGATTCAACAATTTCCCTGTCGATGTACAGGAGTGCAAAAAAGACGACTCAGATTTCTGAGCGCACGGTTTATCGACGGTCTGGCAGAGGTTGAGAAGGTCGATCTTTAACTCCTACTCAAGTTCAATATTAAAAACAAGTTATTCGTTGAGGACCACTAGGGATTAGTATGGCTGAACGAATGTACCGCCACCCGGCACTCACTGAGAGCACTCACAATAGACAAAGATATCTCCGATGAACTTCGGTTTCTTATTTATCGAAGTAAACCTTCCATAACCAGACAAAAAGACTTCAAGACGTCATAAGTTATGTCGTGAGAGGTGACAAAAATATCAGATTCAAGGGGCTGTGTAGCGCAACCCTTTCAGGTTGCCAGCGCAATATATAGCTTCTCCAAACCCAATTGTCAACCTAACCCATTCGTGGCGAATCCTGTTTCACTAACAGACGAAGCTCAGGTGACCCCAAGCTCCTCATGGAACTTGGGGGTGGGGAGGGGGGGGGGGATGACCTGGAGGTTTAATATGGCCATATAAATCGTTCCCGAGATGGTCGGGCTAGCACCTTAATGGTGCTCTGTTACCGGACCGTACCGTATCTGTATCCGCCAAAGGAACATCATATCGACAACACTCCTTAAAGCCTTCGGGGAGTAACCTATAGCTACAACAACAGCAACAACAACTTCAAAATTAAGTTAAAAGAATTTCACATTTACGTTGTTTGAAAATCAGATTTCGCTTTGTACATTCGGGTGGCCTTTATAAATTAGATAAATAAGTTTTTTCAGTTTACCTCCTCAAACGGTAATATTTAGATCAAAAATGTTATATTCATTTCTATCTGGAGCAAATGTATATGTTTTATCGATTTTTAGCATAAGAACTCCAAAAATGTGTACTTAAGCTAACTTTGAGCCCTGTGCGATACCGCTTAACCGTCTTCGATTGGGATCAAACTGTATATGTGAGACTGAAAAAGAACGAATATTTGATTTATAAGGACCATCCTAGTATACAAACATATACATATGTGTGTAGTATAAAGTTCTATTTTAGATTGTGTGTAAATTGTCTCAAGAGCCTCTATTCTTGGAGTTACTTTTATTTCGCTTGCTTAATGTCCTCACTTCACATCGCATTAACCTACACCAAGAAGCAAAGTGACAAATTCATTGCAAATGCAAACATTAAGCACTTCGGTGTGAAGATGTGGCGTACTAAGCGGCGCACAAGTAGGCGCTATAATTAATGCAGTAACAACTTTCAGCAACAATAATAAAAATTCGCACATACTTCCATATTCTATTCCTTGCAACGCGTAGCCATTTGAAGCAACTCTGAGCTGACAACAATAACACAGTGCATTTCTTTTTAGCATTTTCTCATACATCGCAAATGTCTTTTTGCACCTCCTACTTTTGTTCTCTGATTGCACTCGTGAATGTCATTTACTGCCGCCTTTGGCATATAGTTGTTGTTAGCAGTAGAAGTAGTAAGAATGGCAATTATTCAACTCCTTGTGACAGTTTGTGCCAATTGCTTTGTCATTAAGGTAGGCAACAGTACAGTTATCTACAATAACAAAATCAACAGTTGATAGCGTTTACGAGTGCAAAAAAACGACACGTAATTTGTATAGCTTGTTTCCGCATCGTCGGGCTAGAAGTTTTTGACTGACTCTTATTTTAGCTGAGCGGCAATTTTAGCCTTGATACCCCACCGTTATTCTCCTGCTCCCGAATCTTTTAACATGATTGATGTATATTGGAATAATTTTTATTCATCAATTTTTAAGAGACACATTCCCAAAACAAATGGGTTTCAAAACTGTTTCATTTATAGTGTCACTTCTTCCAAAAGCTAAACTCAACTAAAACTATTCCAGTTTAAGTACATCATATCGCACACATGGATCAAATGAGCGATCAACAATATATATAATACAGTACAGTACACAGATCGGTAGGTACTGATTTGGGGAAACCGGTAGTATGCATAATTAAAAAATTTCTGATATTTGACTTATCTCCCTATTGACCTAGGTGTGGGATATATCTGTAATTTACGATATTCCTTGACTAAAAGAAGGTAGAATAAAACGGGTAAGTTTGAACTTCAACCCACTGTAAAGAGATATCCTTCTTTCAAGGAAAGACCCTGTAGTAGAGACTTGTGCAGTGGAACATATGAGGCACACCACCGACATCGCCGGGTAACTTAATACTTGAGGGTGTAACATCAGTGCATAGAAAATGGATATAGAATGGGAAGACTGCTGCTGCGATCCTTATGGGTTTTCAAAAAGCACAAACAAATCAATAGATAAACACACAAATATACATACACAGATACATATTCCTGAAAACCTTTTTTAACAGGAATAATTGAAAACTTTGCTGCTTATCCATCAAAACTGTCACCATTTCGGAGCCACAAACAAAGCAACCTTAATTGTTGTCGGAGCTCTGATTTTGTTACCAACAGCAACAATGTGGCCTTAATCAAGTGACAACTGCGGAAATACCAACAACAAATAGAAATGGCAAAATATTCAAAAGTGTATAACGTCAGTGTTAACGATTTTGACTAGTAAAATGACAGCCAAACAACAGAGACAAAAAACAAGTAAAAATTTAAACGAACAACAAAATAAGGAAAATTTTTCAAAACAACAATTTTCGTTGTCAGGATGAGAAACTATTGTAATGCGAAAATAATAACTGTGAAATGCTTCCGGTGTTCAGCCACTGTTTACCGCAAAAGCACTTGAGCAAAGTATCTATCAACGTAGTTATTAGGTGAGAGGAGGGCAGGAGATATGGGGAAGAAGGGTTTAGGAAAGCCCTGTATAATTTCATTTTGTCAGAAGTGACTGCAACTAGACAAGCTGTGTGAATTTGTATACAAGCACATGATTCAATTACTAGAGGTTTGTTCTTCAATGATGACAGATCTTTGACACTCCCAAATTGAAAAATCTGGACGGGTTGCTTTTTCGAAATAAAGAAAAAGGGGAGTAATTCAATCCCCTTCAGCGAATTTGTAGTAGACAAGTATCTTTGGTAGTATATTAGTAGTGATAATAAATTTGTAAATGCCAAAAGTTTTTGGGGAAATAATTCATTTTCTACTAAATATTTCGTGAATTGATAAAGTTATGTTGGTTTGGTCATTCTTTCAGAAATTGTTTCAAGAAAGCCGTACGTTAGAATTTTATTCAAAAATGCATTATCTCAAAATTTGTTTGCAAAACTCCCTACATGAGCATAAGTTCAATGCATTTTGTCATAAGAGGGAGTTAATGAAAAACATTCTGAGATGAAGCGTTCTTCAATTTAACTCTAATATAGGGCGGTTTTGTGACAAATCCAGATTTGGGAAATTTTTTAAAAATATTTTGAGAGGCAGCCGACATGTGGTGATACGCTACTCAGCAGCCGCAATGAACTTACAAAAACAAAAATAAAAGAAAATGGCTTATTGTCTTAGAACTTTATATTCCTACTTTGACTTTGACAGAAGAGTTAAGCTTTTGTGCGGTCCTGCCGCTACACAGGGAGTATTCAACTTTTTATTCTGAAATTTCGGAAAGCTCTTTTCCGTTAATTATTCATGGAAGCGTTGCGTATAACCCGTTAATTTAGAATATTCGAAATATGTTCATTTGATACTACCTCACGAGGTCCGAATATACATAATATTCCAAATATAAACCGATTCTGCAAATTCTTAAATGGAGACGAATGTTCCGAACATACGGAATTAATAGAACAGAAGGTCAACTTTTAATACGCGCCCAAAAATATCAAGAGAAGTGTCAAAAGACGCGTATTGACCTCGATAACAATAATTCGAGGGCGGAAACAAATATTCTAGCTCGTTCAAACGATATTGACGAAAAACCGAAAATTACCCCGGGTTTCATTGACGGCCTTCAGCCGAGCTTATAAAAAAATTACTCTGCCCGGTCCACAAATGAGGCCGGATCAAAATTAAATGCGTGCAAAATCCCTTTGTACACAAAATCTTTTTCAGTGCACAAAAACATTACAACAAACACATGAAAATTGGCAACTTTCAACTGCACATATCTCCGGACAGAGATACAATTTTTCTTTTCCGCCTTGGGATTATTGTTGTCGAGGTCACCTATCTCGATATTTTTGGACGCGTATTAGCATTTGACTCCTGTTCTAGACTTTTACCTGAATAAGTTAACATGCCCAATGAGTACATTTCGTTATGGCATTTCCATTATTTACTAATGACATTTTTACGTGAATCGATTTAATAGTCGAGGTTTTGACGTTGAACGATGAATTTTGAATTGGTTTAAGTTTCGTATGTTCATAGGTTTAAGAAAGTACACGATTCCTTCGTGTCCGTACTTTTCATAAAACATATGTTCAGCCACACTAATAGATGATGGCATAGTTAATAAATTCATCATAAAATTAAAATAAATGTTCTAAGGAATTATGCAGTTAAGAACTTGTCGGGTATTTGTAAACTGATTGCTTCCTATTTCTACTACTAATATTTTTCGAAAATTCGCAAAGAAACAACACAGGTAACGGGTGTCAATTGGATTTGGGAGCAAAATGGCTGCAATTGTCAAAAAATGTGTCTGTCGAGCAAACCTCTTGTGATTGAATCATGATACAAGCATTGCGAGTATTTTAAGGAGCAGTTGGAGCGAAAAAATAATGGATGTCTCGTTTTGGGATACTTTTGTTAACAGAGACATACAAGAAAAAAGTCTGGAGAAAAACTATGAAAACAAAAGTGATTACACGGAAACTTAATGAAGACATGCCAACTCAACCTCTTGGATGACAACAAAATCCTGTCTTTTATCCTGTGCTTTATTCATGATGTATTTTCGGCCAATGAACGCGGCTGATTGACTCAAACGGACTCTAAACTTAACACCACTTGCTACACCAATGGGCTCAAGTCCTGAGCAAAAAAAAAACTCTTTCTAAAAGTGTATTTCCGCAATAAAAAGCTCCTCAGTGAAAATTCATTTGACTTGCAGATGTCGTTCGGAGTCGACATTAAATATGTAGCTCCCATCCCGCCAGTGTGTATCGAAAATTAAAAGGAACACGACGCAAATTGGAGCAGAAATTTGGCCTCTTTCTCCCCAGGGGTAAATCGCACTAAGTATTTATTTATTTATTTGTTCAGCAAGATCAATTCATTATGAAATGCGGCGGCACACTTAGAAACTCCCTTTTAAATAACTTATTTTGCGGATCTAATCCTGGTAAAATCTATTACGAGATCGTACCGTTTCTGGTATGTGCTGAAAACATTGATGTTATTGGCTATCTCTGGTAAAAGGCCTAGCAGATTAGGTTTTGTGGTGAACGGTGACGAAATGAAATTAATGCCGTCATAAAAGAAGTATAAGAACTGTTGCATGCACAGGCGAGCAGTACACATTAAGTAACTTTTTTTTTCAGGATCACCACCAATTTTTATCCCGGCAAAGCAAACCATTATCGACATTATTTTTGGGAAATATCGGTCACTCAATAAGCCCCTCGGTCCTATCGCTTTCGAATCAGAAATGGATATTTGACTCTTTAATTTGATATTTGTAAAAAGGTTGTCTTAATGAAACACCCAATAAGATTATGCATAGAAGCTACATATGTACATACATATATATATTAGAGTGTCCTTATAAACGTAGCTTCAATTTATTTCAGATAAATTACTATTCTACACAACACGTGCCAGGGCCCATTTAAAAAAAATGTCTCCCAATTTCCTTTTACAATAAAACTTGGTAAGTGAAATATTATTGATACAAAACTATTTTTCGCCAAGATATATCTTATTATTGTAGTCTACGACCCTTTTAAACTTCTATTATATAAAAGTGGCCGTTGTCTTTAACCTATCCCGTCCATTTTTACTAGAAATATTTCCTGCTATAACGAAATTTTTTACGATATTGTGACGAATATTTGTTACACTAAGTGATACTGACATCACTGCCTGCTTTAGTGTTGTTGTGGCTTCATTTACTTAGCATCAGACTAGTCACTTGTATCTACATAATGAATGAGTCAATCATTATGTCTACACATATGTACGTGTACGCAGCGGAGAGAAAACGCACAAACACATGCATATATCTTATATGAGACGCGCAAGTAACACTCACACTTGCACGCGCATATGAGAAGCTATAAACGTAGTTATAGCAGAAACGATATAATATAGAGACATTGCATAGACGAAAAATCGTGTGAGGCAAGCTTCACAAAATTCTAGTAGGTCACATTCACCACTTACCACAGCAAAATTTGTTAAACTACCACTGTCTGCATTTGTTATTTAATAATTATTTATACACTTTTTATTCAGCTAATGTGTTCAGAATTTAACTTTTACTCACTAAAACTCCATTCAGTGTATTTCTGTGCTTAAATTATGTTAAAAATTGTGTTAAAGTTTTTGGTGTGGTGAAAGTGACCTACTAGAATTTTGTTACGCTCCGCTGCTTTCCAGCGAAGTTCGCGCATGCAATATCTTTATATTCAAAAATTTTTGGTTATAGTTGGTAATTTTATAGCTGCTAACGAACTAGTAAATTCTAGAAATATGTCAACGAGGAAACAAAACACTATAAAAGCAGCAACAGTTGAGACACGACAATCAGTTTGACATGTGACGCTATCTGGCGAGCAATAGTAGTGTTGTTTTGGAAGTACTTTAATAAAGGTAATTTTGCATTACTGAATTGTGGAGTTGTTTATTCAACAGTTTAGTGATTCGAACGTTAGTAGAAGATTTGGAATAAGCGGAATTGCAGTAAATTCGTTACGATATGTTAATTTGTCTTCTAGTTATGGCTCTCGAAACATAGAAAATTGCTTAGTCATAATTGTTATAATTAACTTTAACATAAAAGTGGGAGTAATCCTTAACCGATTCTGTTAATTTTTCTTCGAAGCATTCCTTATAGTAAATCTGAACTAAATTATGAAAGGTTTAACGATTTTTAATTCATGATAAATAATATTTGTAAAATTTATTTTATCACAAGTGGGCGGTGCTTCGCTCGTATTCCAAAATTTTTGGAATTTATGTTTGGCGCCCTAAAACCAATCTACCTACCAACTTTGAATATTTTAACGGTATTCGTTTTTGAATTATGTAATTTTTTCCATTTTTCTAAATTTTCGATATCAAAAAAGGGAGCGTGGTTATCGACCGATTCCGCTCATTTTCAATATCAATCTATTCTGGATTAATATTTGCTCAGTTCACACGGACAGACGAACGGACATGTAAATTTTTTTTCGATACTGATGATTTTTATATATCTATGTCAATTCCTTTATACCTGTACAACCAACCGTTATGTTACCAGAGTTAATATACTCTGTGTGCAAAGCACGCTGAGTATAAATATCTCGCGGATGGCGGAAGGTTTTAAGAGCGTGTACAAAGTTCTGAGGGAATGATAATGGCGACCTGGAAACATAAGTTCAGAGTATGCTTAAATTGCGGAGGGAGCACATCTCTCAATTGCTTGCTGCCCAGTAGGGAAAATTCCTATTTCAAAACTGCTGCGCCTTTAGTGCATTCAGAACCCTCAATAGTTAGCTCTCTATTCCTTTTGCATGCTTTTAAATGGAAAATTCAACATGGAAATGCTCTAAGCGGTGGAAATCTACCCAAATACATTACCTATTCTGTTGCTCTTAACTAGATCCTAATTTCAACTTAAGAATTAGTTGGTTACTTTGTACATTTTCGATAGCTCCGAACTAATGTTAAAGTTTACAATTGACCAGATTTTCACGATACGCCATGGAATATATTCGCAATGAGAGAATCGAAACTCGCCATTATTTGGCGACTTGGAAGCCCAAATAGGAATTGGTTGTATGCCGATTTGTCTGATTTTTAGTTCTCCGCAAAACGTGTAGGGCTTTTCCAAGAGGCGTTGAGCGACACCACTATATCCCCAAAAACTATGCCATTCAAAATGTAACTAAGCTTCCGACAAGGTGAATCCCATTTGTGCGATTTCTTTGGCCTCATGCGACGGAAGATGAGTCCTTCAGCAGAAATCAATCTATCAATCTATTTTAAGAGCTTCCCAAAATGGGTTATTCAAGTCTCCCGTTGCCTTTTATTTAAAAACACATCGTTCTCAGCATATTATATGCTATTACTTTATTTGCTTTTAGACCTGTAATGCTTATACTACGAATAAAGTGTTTTATACCTTGTTTAGCCTTTTCATTTGGTGAGATATAGTTTTTTCGAAATTTCAAAATCAAACATTTTATCTTGATGCACTCTAATGCATGCGCTTGTATGTATGTGTACCTTGCAAAACCTTTCGAAACTTAAACAGACAATTGTTTCCTAAAGAAATTGAGCTGTCTCCGGAATATATGAGTTTAATGAAAATAGTTTCTCTGTTTTTAAGTTGCCTTTGAGTATGTGTAGATATCTCTGCAAAGCTTCATTTGCCAAGTGTTAAAATTATAACGAATTGATTGTTCTCAAGTGTTAACAATTTTCAGTTTTTAATTTTCCATTTGAAATCATAACCAAAAAAAAAAATGAAAAAAATTAAAATGTCAGACAATGTCAGATACAATCGCAGACAAATTAATTGACATTAAAGTTTTCTAATAAAATAACCACGGCCAGAATGATTGTTTGCTGTCACCTCGTTGGTTTGGATTTAGCACTAACCATGGCAGCACAACAGATTTAAGAGTTGACTTCCTATGGCTATGACGTATGCCTCACCATTGTGAAGTTGTGCGTATATGCGCTGCTAAATTTCCGTTAAAGGACTGTTCCTAAAAGATAGTTCCCACTTTATTTTGATTGTAAGTCGGCGAGTTTGCACATTTTTTCCTTCTACTTTCCTAAAACGGAAAAAAGCATACTTAAACTAGTCGATGATGTAAAAATAAGCAAAAAATAATGTTTTCTTAAATTTCGCAGATTGTGCCACAATAAATCCGGAGGGTTGCGCAAGGGTGCGGAAATTTCAAAAATCGAAAGGGTAGAAGAGTTGCATATGATCCACTAAGGAAAGGCGTAAACAAAATTTTTAAGATCATGTGCAAATTATACTACGTTAGCCTGAAAAAGTTGCTTATGTGCAACGCCTTCTGGCGTCACATGCTTATAAGTTAGGCTTCGTCAGTAACAACAGATGTAGAAAGTGCGAGCTGCAGGAAGAAACGGTTGATAGTGTTCCCTGTTCGTGTTCTGCGCTCGCCAGGTTAAGGCAATAGCTACTAGGAATGGCAGAATTGCCAGATCTCGATTCAGCTGATGGTCGTCAAACAAATTCTTTCAACATATGGACACATTCAGACTATGTGAGTTCTTTATTGATAGGCTAATTCAATTTTACCTGTTCGATGAAAGTAGCCTTTGCTTTTCGTATACTGTTTTCAAGATGTATGATGGTATGGACAACTTAAGCATACATAGACATGTTGTTCACGTCATAAGTCCAGTACCGTTCCATTGGGAGCTTCGCCGCATCCAATATGTGCGACCACTCACAAATTTTCTTCAATATGATCTAAAGTATTCGGAGTGAGAAGGGTGGCAGAGGCGTTTGTTCCACATTTCAATGTGTCATCTGGTGACATGTTGCAAGCAGGACATACATTGTGTATGTCGGGGTTGATTCTGGATAGGTATGACTTTAACCTGTTACAGATTGCTTAATCTTCTGTGAGTTCTGGTAATTTATCTTTAAGAATGGTTTTGGCCGGCCATTCCTTGCATAGAGGTCCGACGCCTTTTTTTGGATGTCAGAGAACCTCTTTGTGCTTGTTTTCTTTATACGGCTGTATTCTAAGGTGCTGTATTTCGACATAGAGGTTACGGAGATGACTTCTTATGCTCCTGGGAGGTGGAGAAAGCTGTCGGCTAATTGCTTTGTAAGTAGTAACGAGTGTATCATTGTACTAATCCCAAGAGTTGCTGGCAAGGGGTTTGAAGATTTAATTACGGCTCTGGATTTAAGGCACAGTTGTGGTTGCATGTTTGCCAAAATGTAGATCATGATCGAACGTAACACACAGTACTTTGTGCGTTAAGCTGGAGACATTGGTGCTTTATCGGTAACCGTATCGGTAACCTTTTAACAGCTGATTCGACCAACCTTATGAGAATCAATGCAATCGATTATTGGTGCCGCTAAGATCGTAACCATATCGTAGCCAACCAATTGGGTTTTGGTTTACCGTCGTAACGATAAACAGCTGATTACGTTAGGGATACGACTACAGCGATACGACAAACGTCACCAATGACTCCAGCTTTAGACAGTCGGTAGCGCAATGCCGTTGACGTGGATGTCCAATAAGGTCGACATTTGCCATGTTCCCAGTGTAATATCATTTAGTTGTTACCGGCATGTTATCGGTTTGTTAAAGACGACTCTTCGGTTTGTTATGAAGCAGATACCCGTAAAACTTGATAACAATATCAGTGACACGTACATATGTAAAGCATCGATTACAAGCCGTTAAGAAAAAAATAACAAACCGATGACTTTTAGATAACAAAAAAATAAATCGGTTAGTAAAACAATGGCAGTCGATGTCGGTTTTTACCGATAATAAGCCGATGAAACTCTTCTTTCAACAAACCCGAGTTTATTTTAAATCATTTAATTTCTAGACCTACACTTGTTTGTTTACATATCGAACTTTACGAGTACTTGGTACCCAAGCTTATGAATATGCTAAATCCACGTCATGGCCTCTGAAGCTAGATCTTCTTTCTTGGACTAGTTTGTTTAATCATGGCAACATTTTTATATTGCAATTTTAGTTGAGGTCTGCCAAGCAGATAAATCTCTATCCATATATTATTCTTTTTACTTTCATATGTTGCCATATTAATATACACCATGGGTCTCAAAAAAATAAAAGCGACTGCCCTATCCCATTCGCAATGAAAGCAAATTGTGATGTGGAATTCAGACCCCTGATCTATACTCAATAAAAAAATGCTGCATTAAATTTGTATTTCTTTTGTATCTTCAATTGCTTCGCAGTGCCTTAACATCAAATCTACAGCGCTCAACATTGCAAATGTCGTAAATCCGCTGAAAGATGTTCGTTAAGTTTGTCGAGTGTAAAGGATCATCAACCATCAGAGCTTAAACGTAGACATTAGCATCGACCGTTTTAAGTCGTCAATCTGTTTTAATTAAAATGTGCCACTTAAACATCCTTCTGCTTGAAGTGTTTACCTTGGCGCTTATCGCCACACTTTTACCGACACCAACACTACACAATCCTCTTAACACATGCCCAATGCTCACAATAACACGAAACTGGCCAAAAAACTCTTTATTTATCCAACCAGCTACCGGATTAAATGCAATATTTGTGTGCATGTACATGGCAGAGAAGGTCATGGACAATCCCTTCTGATGGTAAGGAAATCGGCTTCCAGTTAAATGCTGATAGCCCTTTAATGGCCATTTGTAATTGCAAATAAAGTTCAACGGAACTCAATAAATAAATGGGAAAAAATGCAGGTTAGTGAATGCGTACTTTAAGTAAATATGTACATGCGCCAATTCCGCAAATGTAGTGTATTTTAGTTGTAAAAACACACATACATACACAATCCAGTGGAATTGTTAAAGCATTTAACACCTCCACTGCTTGTTAGAGCTTAAAGCTTCAAAACACCTACAACAGAATTGTACATGCTGTTGCTGCAAATTATTCAAGTAACCGAAGTCGCCGGAAAGGAAAGGAAAATAAAATTGATCCATTTCAGTCGCTTGCTGCTGAAACTTAAAAAAAGCTAAGTTTGGTTAAAACTTAATTTTCTATTCCCCACTTATGTATGCTGGTTTATCAAAAATATGCTTGGAGCTTGATATACGTAAGTACTACACTTCATTGGATTACACAAGAAAAAAAAACCAATATTAACCAAGCAAGTTAAGTGCTTTATTTAAAATCATCTTTGTTATCGGTATTGAGGAGCCTTTGCCGGATATAGATCCAGTACGTTCCGCATTTTGTTTTGTTGATTTTTCGACCTTGTAAAATTTGGTTTCTAGACAAACCGATTTCGGCGTTGTGCCATCATCAGTGTCGATTTGCGTTCTGATCTGTTTTTGTCGTTTGTCTTGTATTTATAGTTCGTAGGTACATGAGCGGTACTGTCAAAAAGAATGTTTGTGCATATGTATGTGTATGTGATGTGTGTTCATTCAGAACTGAGGGTCGTTTTTACTGACCGATTTGTGTGGCTGACTGAGGCAGGTAGAAGTCAGTAATTCTAGTCGTTTGACTTTCTTTGTGGGTGTGCTGCTTTTGTGTGTTTATTATTTTGTGTTTATTTGTTGTTGTGTGCTTTTCTGTTTTACCTGTGTGATTACTTTGTTTCTTGTAAATAAGTTTTAAAGGCTCAAATATTGTTTCAGAAATTGTGTGTATCTTTTAGTTTATTATTCTACCGTCTCTGTTTTCTGTTTGAAGATTTCCATGTATTCGGTTGTGAAGGACCCTGACTGTTTTATTTATGTTTGCTGAGGAACATTCATTTTCGAACATGCGATGATGTTTAGATTCCGTGTTTTTTGTTGTAAACTCGAATGTGTTCTCTGAACCGCGTTCTTATTTACCTCCTATTTGTTCTATGTTATTGTGTTGGCATCCGCAGGTAAGCTTATTAACGCCGTGTCTGCTAAACGGATTCTCTGAGTCAGACTTAGTTCTTATTTTTCGCCTTAGGTTGCTCGATGTTTGAACGCTGTGTTAATGTTGTATTTTTTTTTAAAAAGTTTGCTAATTTATATTTTGCTTTTCCAGTATATGTCGTTGTCATCCAATTATTATTATTTTACGTTTCCTTTTGAAATTGTTACACCACACAACTCCTTAACCTTATTGGGTATTTTTTCGCCTCTTGTGACAGGCATACTTATCGCGGGTATATTTTAAGGATGGGGGACTTCCCGCTGGCGTGCTATTTCCGCTTCATCTTCTTTTTTTTTGTTGTAGCAGTGCATAGAGTCTGGTCCAATAAGAGCGGTTACTTACAAATAATCATCTATAATCTATGAGAAAACGCCAAGAAAGATTTTAGTTTCAATAGGGTTGGATATACACTCATGTTAGGGGGTTTGGTTTCACATTACAATTGAGTGAAAAAGTTGTTATTGTTATGTGAAGACACATTTCATGAAGGAAATATATTGCGTATGTCTGGATTGATTCTATAAAAGTAAGAGTTTCGCCTTCATGAATAAGATTAGCTCTCGGACTCATCTGAGAAAGCCTCAATTTGGACCCAACACCTTCTTTCGCGGTTCAAATATCATTATCTGGATTCACGTGGGCGAAAATCAAAGGAACAAAATTGTTTAGTCCCTATGCACCTCCCAACATGACTGGTATAGAGTTTGGGAACATGATTCTTGAAATGATATACACATAAGTGAAAAAATCAAACCATTGCCACATTATCCCGTTATCCCTTATATCACAGGGTTGTTTAAACTCGTTACTTAGTACCGAATTCAATCAAATTGTTGCTATAACAAAATTTGATTGTTGCCACAATAAATAAAATTAACAATACTTATCATTGTTTGTTGAATTATTCTGCGAGTTAGATGGAGGTGAAGTTTTTTAAAAATGCCTTTACGGGAGGCTGCCGAAATAGACAAAATTGGTGAAATAAATACAAAAATTGCAGAACTAAAGAAGCGCATAGTGCTTGCTGGTAAGTGTTACCGACCAAAAACCACACAAGATTTCTTCAACTTTCTTTAACTTTAACACCTCTTAAAAATTTGCAGAAGGTCAAAAGACGGCTAATGCAGCAGAATGGCAAAAGCAAAATCGTATCAATCGCGAAACTATATCAACGCTAAAAAAGGAAATTAAAGAATTAACATACAAATGTGGTCAATTGCGAAATCCACTGCAACGCGCAGTCATCATCAAAGAAGAACCACCAACAGGAGAAGTGCGCAAGGCTAGCACCACCATCGCCACTGCCGTAATTGCGGTGGGGAAAATGAGTTACCCCATTGGTGCGCGAAGTGCGGATGACGCCATCTTCTTAACCGATTTAAAAATCACAGAACAGCGGAAACAGTTGGATTTACTGAGACATCGTTTTAAATGTCGCAAGGAGCGTTTGGCTAAATTGTTGCAACAATATCGGGGTTTGAATGCGGCTAAGGCGGCACTTGCGCAGAATTTGGGAGAAAAGCCGCCAGAGACGTTAGAGGAGGATGCAAATAGAAAGGTTTGTGTTTGGAGAAATTATGTTTAGCGAAGTTTAAATTTTCCCTTCTGGGTTCTGCTTTGTGAGTGGCAGTCGTTTTCTTGGGATGCAAAGCCAAAATATAGGTTAATCATTAATAATTCTTTTTAAATGTAGAAGGCCTGTACTAAAAACCGCAATTACTTAGATAAAGTAAAACCTTAATTAATTTCTGAGAATTAATGATTTTAATATCGGTAACATTTATCCACTAACACACAATTTGAGAGAGGGATTGACTTTGTAATCTTATCAATTTAATTTTGAAAATGAGGTCATTTAGAAAGACGATTTGATAGAATTGCGCCTACACTTCAACATAATAACACAGAGAGATAATTAGAGTCTTCGGAACAACTCATTTATGACTACGAAAAGTTGTCGGGCCAACAATTATCGGCATGTTATTGGATTGTTTTCGACATATTATAGACTTGTGATTTATAACAACTACTTTCGAAGAATTCACTATCAGCAAGCTACCGATTTGTTATAAAAAATTGTCTTACATGTTGTGGAAAACATATCGATTTGTAATCAAAAATTATCGAAAAATATTTTTGTTAAAGAAAAATGTTCGAACTGTTATTGTTATCGATACATTTTCCTTAAAAAACTAAGTCAATATTAAGTAGATATGATAACCTTTCTATACAAAGTCGATTGCACGCCCTCTGGGTTCGGTTTTGGGTTTTTTAGGAGATTTTGAGTTCAATACTCAGCTCCCGAAAAGTTAGCTGATGAAGAAGTGAAATTCAGAAACATTTTCTGGTAACCATCGCTATTTGTAAACTTTTCATTTTTCTCTAATATCAATAAAAAAAACAATTGCATAAAGCAATATGTCTCGCTAATTAAATACAGATAAAATAATTTTATTCTATCATTCGTAGTTGGCTCCTTTATAAAGATATTTAATACTTTGTTTTTCTTTTGAGTTAACTAAGATAAGTTGAAGTAATCTTCAATTCCTTTTCTAAAAAAAGTTGGTCTGCCAGCTTGAAAATGAAATACATCGAACCAACGTTCAATGGATGGAAGCTGAGCATATACGGAAAAAGTATCGGTCGATTGAAACTTCACTAATGAATGATTCTGAACGTTTTGAACGCAGTCTGCGTGAGCTTGAAGGTGCACTTAGTGAGCAACAGGCAGAAATAAATAGATTGCAGGTAATTTTTTAATTTTATTTCTATTGTTCTAGAAAGAAATCGTAAACTGATGTTTGTATCCAAACCTAGATCTAAGGGCTTTCTCCTTTTCGATATACAAACCTTTAAATATGTTTCGTTCCCTCTCCTTAACTAGGAAGTGCACAATGAGGCCATAGAAATGCGCGACGCTGCCAAAACTTCTCTTCAACGTCAAGAACAACAAGCGCGTCACTCACAGAAAATACGCGGACGTCAGGCACTCGATTTTCGCAAACAAGTTGAGGCACGTAAAATGGAACTGGAACGTATTGGACGTAAACTATTTGTTGAAAATAAGACACTACTTCATCAGGACAGTTTAGGTTCAAGCTCGGGTGATCAACTCACAGCTAAAACTGAAACTGAATTGGACGAAACTGCACAATTGCAAAATTTAACAGCCGAAATGGAAAGTTGTTTCAAGCAATTAATGGAGGTGAGTGGTGCAACCACGCCCGCAGAAGTCTATGATCGTTTTTGCTCACAAAAAGAATCTGCCGAACGATTGGCTTACTTACGCACGGCCGCTGAGAAGGAGAAGTCTTTGCTGGAAGCACAAAGAGAACAACTAACTGCAGCATTGGAATCTATAAAATTTTCGGATGTTCAAGAGACTGAGGTGTAAGTGGTCTATTTTCGTTTAAATACTTGTAAATAATATCTGCATATTTCTTTACCTGTCCTCAGTAATCAGGAAGTCGTGGAACAAATTAAGCTTAAAATTTCAGGGCTAGAAACGGAGAAGCAGAAAAATAATGAAGCCTCTGAACACACGCTGACCATTCTGAAATTTATTAAAGAACATTTGATTGAAATGATTTATAAGCTACAGGAGGTTGACGAAAGCCACATTAACTTGAAGCCTAAGGGATTATATATACACGTCGAGAACTTGCCGAATTTTTTAACTAACGAAGCACAGGATGACGATTTCATAGATGTAAGTATATCGATTTTTCTGATAGGAGTCGATTCATTTTCTTTTCGATTCTAGTTTCGATCCTTTTAGGCCCACTTGCGCAACGGCAAGTTAACTTTTTAACTCAGAGATAATCTGACATGAGGGGTTAAATGCATACATAAACTCTGAGCTAAAACATAACTTGCCGTTCTGCAAGTGGAACTTAAAGTGTAAATGCACTGGTTCTAAGCGTCTTTCAGTGATTTTTGAAATAAAGTTCAGGTTTATGTATGTTAATTGGAACCTAGTATCACTTTTATTCACATACTTCTATTTGCAACAGAAAAGGTTTTATCTTTTTTTCAAACCGAGCCACTGTCTGCTTTGGATCAAGAGTTTGGACCGCAGTTCAACAAATTGCAAATAACGCAGGCCGACAAAATGAGACCGATTTGTTTGACCATAAACCAGACCATACTTTCCTAAAGTTTTTCGATGCGCTGAATTCAAATCTGGAGGGAGAATTGCTCTATCATGTCAGGATTTTGAGATATCCTAACCTAAATGTGCAAAAAACACCGTTTTTGCCTATTTTTGAGGTTATATATAAACGACAGATTTTTTTTTTTTTAAAGCACACATAGCATCTTAAATAGGAAGTCTTTCTCTTACGAATGGCGTTGAGTTTGCTCAAATGTCTTTTTTTTCGCTAAGATAGAGCAATTTAAAGTTTATAAATTTGCAAATTTTCCTATAGCTGAAAAACCACTGAATTAACGTAGGTATGATGCAGTAGAACATATACCTCTTACAAAAGTCTACAAATTTCAAGCTTACATATCTTAAGTCCAAGTAACTCGATCCCACAAACCCCAAGCTCACAGACGCCAATCCCACATACCCCAAACCCAAAAACCTCAAACCGGTAATTTTAATCTATAAACCTAATGCTTAAACACCACAAGCCCACAAAACACAATCCCACAAACTATTAACACATAAACCCCAAGCCCGTAAACCCCAATGCCAAAACCCCAAGCCCAAAAACCGTAATACCCGAAACCCCAAGCTTATATACCCGTAGCCCACAAAGCCAAGCCTTCACCCAAGTTCACAAACCTCGAAGAATTTTTGCCGCTCTCAGCCGAACCCAGAGTCACGAAACGTGGACGTGGCTGTGATGACTGTTTTTTTTTTGTTTTTTTTTTTTTTTTTTTTTTTTTTTTTTTTTGTGTTCTACTGCATCATACCTACGTTAATTCAGTGGTTTTTCAGCTATAGGAAAATTAGCAAGTAGAGTACGAGAAGTGTACCTAAAGATGATGGTACCGATAAATCTTTTTTAGTTTATAATCACTTTGTTTTTGTGATTTTATAGATATGTATTAAATTATTTCTTTGTATAATAAAGATTTAACCCCTGATGATGCCAAGGAGTTTGGCGAAATGTTGGGTAAAAATGGAGGAAAACTAAAGTTTTTAGTGTTTTCGTTTCAAATCGAAAAGATCAGGAAAGCCTATAAACATTCAAATAATTAAAAACTGGTCAGAAAATTAAAAGAAGGAAAATTTGCAAATTTATAAACTTTAAATTGCTCTATCTTAGCGAAAAAAAAGACATTTGACAAACTCAATGCCATCCCTAAGAGAAAGACTTCCTCTTTAAGATGCTATGTGTGCTTTTTAAAAAAAAAATCTGTCGTTTATATATAACCTCAAAAATAGGCAAAAACGGTGTTTTTTGCACATTTAGGTTAGGATATCTCAAAATCCTCACGTGATAGAACAATTCTCCGTCCAGATTTGAATTCAGCGCATCGAAAACCTTTAGGAAAGTATGGTCTGGTTTATGGTCAAATTTCTTGCCGGCCTGTGTAATCAGTAAGCTGAAAATCAGGATGTTTCTTATATACTCGTATATGTCATATATATTTTGTCATATACAATATTTATTGTTGTCGATATTGCGACCTCAGGTTGAAGTCATCTTCAGGAACATATGATTGTTGCTTATCGACTCCAAGAATCATATGTTCCTGAAGATGACTTCAAACTGAGGTTGAAATATCAACTACAACAAATATTGTATATGCAAAATCAAAATCGGTTTTGAAATTTCGATATATATATTTGTGTGGCCTAGAGCTCGAATAAAAGTTTTTAATAAGAAAAATTAAGTCTTTTTAGCAAAATGATAACATTATAAATGATAACATTATAAAAAGTTACAATAATTTCCATCCGATTCGGCAGTCGTTGTGCCGAACGACAATTTACATGTCTACTTTAAAGACGTAACTCTTCGCCCCATTCATAGCCTCGTTCTTATTAGTCATCTTTATTATTTTTTTCTTTGTTCCACATCTGCCTCTTTGACTTCAGTTCCAACACTCTTTCTCACTCCTCTTGTGCCATACCTTCCCCTTTTTTCCTACACCTACTTTTTTGATCTTCTCTTCCCACTTCCCTATCCAAATCCTATTCTTCTTCCTATACCTGCTTTCCTCTTTTTATTTTTCCATTTTCTCTATTTCACACACATAGACTGAATGTGTCCATAATGTCACAAATAGAAAAACCTGATTATGAATCAAGACTTAAACAACAAAAATCCGCATTCTTAGCAAATACAAGAAGCTTTCTTGTGCCTGTTTTAATTGCTACTTAAATAGTTTATCGGTCTCCGTCTTAATAGCTATAGCATTAGTACGGCGAACGCAGGACATATGATCACCGAACTTGCTTTATTCTTTCGTGCAGAAACCGCCCTTTCAACATCTGCTACCACTAAAGAGGCCTAACATATAAGATACTGACGCCGAAAGGTAGTGTCCTACAGTCATCTCTCTTTTGGTAATATGATTTGGTGGTCCAATTTGTGAGTCTTCCACACAGCTTTCAATACTTTGGTCACAACTCTCACTTCACGTTGTCTGCCAGGTGCTAAAATCTGCTACTTTTCATTTACTTTGAATATTCAGTGTACATATTTAACGGATCTTTTTTTTTCTTATCTTTGTGCCAAACTGTCCTTAAAATTGTAGCACAGTGATGAAATGATGTAGTATGTTAATCCTGTAGTAGGTGCAGTTATACCTCTAGAGCGTTGGCCGTAACGCTCAATCATTCCTTCACACTGAGTCTCTTTCTCGGCCACTGGTCTGTATTTGGTATAGAGAGTTTCAATTCGGGTGGTTATCGCTCTGATCCCTTCCGTTGCATTGATAACACCGGCCGGAAAAATAAAAAAGGCCCAGACCTAGAAGTGAGCAAATATTTTTCTAAAGGTCTTTGCTTTACGGTATGTCAAGAGCGTCACTACAAAGTTAGTTCTGGTTTTCGAAATACTTTTATACAGCGTGTGTAATCTTTTTCACAAGCGTGTGTAGCATATATTGTACCTAACCTACTATGAACATTTCCTAAAGATCCGTCAATCATCAAACAATAATATGTAAACTAACTCACAATTTGATTTTTCATTGCAGATCTTGAAGTTCAAACTCCAGTGCTGCCAGGAGACAAGTAAGTCCGCAGATTACTCTCCAATCGATGTGCCGAATTTAGATTTGGAGGTAAGCTAACGCAGTCATTTGTACATAAGCGCTTTTTTGTTTATTCAATTAAGAATATTAATTTCATTTTTATTTCTGGCCAAAAATAGACCGATGAACTTTATACAATAGCTGAGCCACCCAAGTCGCCCACAGTTACCGAGGGGCAGAAGCCACAACCAATGCCGTTATGTTATTACAATTTGCTGGCTGGACGCACGAAACGTGCTGCTGGTACATCTTCCTCTTCCCCTGAACAAGCGCCGGCTGCAGGTAGGTCATGCATGAAGAAAAAGCCAGAGTTATTTTCTTTTTCGTAAAATTTACCAGTTCAATTTTCAAATTAATTTTATACGCAAAAATATTTTTTTCTTTATTAATTTATTTAATGCAGCTGCTCTACCTGACGAGGAAAGTGAGGTGCCCACGCATCAATACCTTAAGCGGCAATCCGTGGTCATTGTAGATACCAAGTCGAGGCGTAAACCTTTTCGTCCAGCACCGGCTGCAAGAAGGAAATAAAAAAAAATCGGTTAAATAAAAATAAAGAAATGATTGCATACATACTAAAAACAAAAGAATGAAATATGTATGTATTAAAAAATCTACCAAAATTTTACTCAATTTGCTGCGCCACTCAAGCGTGGCACAACCAGCATCCAACTGCAGCTTCGAAACTGCAAAGCAAATATTCCCACAGATAGAAATATGCACGTTTTGCGGTACCAGATTCCAGCCAAACCACAATTCATGTCCATCTTAATTAAATAAAAAATATACGATTTACTGCCAGAAAGTACGATTCAAGTGTATGTATGCACGCTCCCAAAAGTATGCTTTAAAATTAAATTTCGCATTGTAAAGCTCGAACCACAGATTTCCATTCAGAAAGCTTATAAAAATATGCATACGTGTTCGTTGTTGCTATTATTTTCGCAGGTACCCCAGGGCATAGAATTCAATCTCATTTTGTTATTAATACCAGTTTTTTTTTGTTGTTTCATTTGCTTCAACTTAATAGCTTCTCGACCACTGGCGAACCACTCATACCACACTCTCATTGCTTTATTCTTTCAAAGTCAACTAGTAAATGCACTAATAATGTTAAACCGAAAAAATATGCCCTAAGTTGGGTTTGAGAGTGGAGTATACTACAAAGAGTGAAAGGTGAAGTGCAATGTGAAGTGGTTATGCGCCTGATGGTATGCTATGTAATAAAGGAAAAAAGGAGCTTTTCTCATTACTCTCAACAAGCGCATATCAAATATGTTCTGGCTGTTGCTATATTTTGTAACCATAAAGCGCATGCAGTATGAATGTATCATTTACATAGTAGGAATACAAAGATGAATGAAGATGATGAAAGTACACAAATACAAGTAAGGATGGGCTGTCTTCGGCTGTGCCGAAGACCTCATACCTTTTGTGAACATATGAGATGTAGCATATTGGGATTAGATTTACATAAGCGACATTATACATCAAATAAATAATTGATTGGCACTCCTCACACAAAGTTTCACTGTTCTTCATGAATATATACGATCGATCTATAAGACCTTTTCAGATAACAATATATGCCATATACGTAATCAGTTGATGAAAATCTAGCTTTAAAAAAAGGGACAGAGGTGAAGAAGAGCGTGTTATCTGAACAATAGGTTATGTGGCATTTATACTAGGCAGAGTTGATCCTCATACGAAATAAGAGTTGCAAAACTCCGCCCGTCAAAGCTTACCTTGAGAGCGTTTATTTGATCACTGCAAATACATGCGAAACTGTTTCTGTACTATGTTTTTGACCGATCTCTATGATTTCTCAGACAACAATGTATACCGTAGAATGCGAAGGCATCTGGTGAAACTTCAGGCTGATAATTTCAGGAAGGTATGACAAAAAACCTCTTTTCTGGAAAAAAAAATATAGCGGCCCGATCCGGTTGGTTCCAACAAATGCTACAAGATGAAACTAGTGTCATACTTAATATATCATTTCATTTTCATGAAAGGTAAAATATAACTCGAATATGTAAAGGGAGTTCATAAGAGATTACTGCTGTATCATTAAAGGGTTTTGTATGGCAAACATTGCCTGCCTCGTGTTTGTTGGGGGTAATGTTAAAAATGTTGAGCTTATTATGAACCCAACAAGCAGCAGTTGTTGATCATGCATCGTTGAGTATTTTCGATCTACTCATAGGTTATATGCTGGGTATGCAAAAACTAGGAGGTACAGGTATGGACTCTGACCACTTAGCGAATACAATTTGAGCTATTACGAAAGGTTTCAAGATCGTGCGGACTCCTGCAGGAACTATTATTTGACCTGGTAACCAATGTACAGAATGTGCTAAATATATAGGGGGAACATTTCCCTCATTGCCAGATAGCGAGGGAGGTGGTGAAAACAATATCCCAATCCTTGATAACCGAAAATATTCCGCCGGCCGGCCACGATGAATCGATAATGCTTTTCGCTTTATGAAGAAGAAAAAGAATACATGCGCAATCTGTTTTTCAAAAAATCTAATTTTCAATTCCCTCCAAAGATAATAAGGCTTTGCCAAATGAAGCTGAGCAACACTACCAATTCTGTAAGGATTGGGAAGAACCGCACTCGGCCATTCTAAAGCAAATTTTGGCGTATCGCGATAATATCAACAAAACTAAAAAGCTCACCGCAAGTTCTCTCTTTTCAGAATTCGATAGAAAGGCAAAAAAACTACGTCTTACACAGAGTGAGATCAAAGTAAGAATCTGCTCATTCGTGCCTTGGCAGCCACGGTACTGTTGAGGGGTAAAAATTAGAGAATGTGGAGAACTTCTTCGTCTATCTGGGAACTGGCGCTAACGGCAAATATAATGTCAAATTATATTGAACAGAGGGCAATGAGTAAAAGCCCCAAGGACAACCTAGCATGTTATGAGAATGAAAAAGACGCTCTGGATCAAAATGTACTCCTAAGGGCACCGGTATCTGGAAAAGAGGAATCAGTGAAAGCTGACGTGATTTGTTTCGTAGCGACCAAAATCGCCAATTTATGTTGATGATGGAAAATAAGGATAAATACACGACTCACAAGGGAAAGTATATGAGTTCTAACTCTAGCGCCTTAAATAGTAAAACAAAAAGACATCCAATGTCACTGACCAAGTTCTGTTAAACGAGCCAAAAAATATTAAACATAATTTGGGATTAAAGAGATATAGTTCATATGTATGTACTAAAGCATGTATAAAAGAATATCAGCAAAAAGTCAAAAGTTGGAGATAAATTAAAAAGCGTGTCTGAAGGGATAGAGGGTTTCTTAACATCGGTATAAATGGAGTGTATACGAGTTCGAAACTCAATTTCCGAAAAGCAAGCTGATTTGAAGTGTGAAATAGAGCTTACGATTTCTTATCGAACACAAGCGATATTTTCGCGACCCGAGAAATCGAGAAGTCGACTTCTCGCGAGATTCTTGAAACTCGAAATACTCGTTATACTTGCGACCTTCTCGACTTTCAATTCAGTCGCTGCATTGGCAGTATTCTGTACATTTCTGTGTTTTTTACTTGTGATTTTGTAGACATTTTCGCTTGTGCTCCAGAAGAAGTCGTAAGCTCTATATAAAACAGCCGATGAATCGATTAAATCGTAAGGTCTAGTGTGAAGTAAAATTCATAAACATATCCTAGTAAATATCGCCTTGTGCAAATTTGTTAATTATACTCAGCTGAGCAGAGAACACGATAACTTGAGTAAATTTTGAGGTACCTTGATGAAATTTGGTATGTGGGTTCCTGGGCACTCATCTCAGGCAGCTATTTAAAATGAACGAAATCGGATAGCAACCACGCCCACTTTTTCGATATCGAGGATTTCGAAAAACCGAAAAAGTGCGATAATTCATTACCAAAAACGGATAAAGCGATGAAACTTGGTAGGTGCGTTGACCTTATGACGCAAAATAGAAAATTAGTAAAATTTTGGACAATGGACGTGGCACCGCCCATTTTTAAAAGAAGGTAATTTAAAAGTTTTGCAAGCTGTAATTTGGCAGTCGTTGTAGATATCATACTGAAATTTGGCAGACAGGTTTCTCCGATTACCAGATGTGTGCTAAATAAAAATTAGCAAAAGCAGATGACGAACACGCCCACTTTAAATTTTTTTTTTTTTTAAGTCAAATTTTAACAAAAAATTTAATATCTTTACAGTATATAAGTAAATAACGTCAACATTCAACTCCAGTAATGATATGGTGCAACAAAATACAAAAATAAAAGAAAATTTCAAAATGGAAGTGGCTCCGCCCTTTTTCACTTAATTCGTCTAGAATACTTTTAAGGCCATAAGTCGAACAAAAATTTACCAATCCTCGTGAAATTTGGTAGGTTCATAGACTCTATGACGATAACTGTTTTCTGTGAAAATAGGCGAAATCGTTTGAAGCCACGCCCAGTTTTTATACACAGTCGACCGTCTGTCCTTCCGCTCGGCCGTTAACACGATAACTTCAGTAAAAATCGATATATCTTTACTAAACTTTGTTCACGTACTTACCTGAACTCACTTTATCTTGGTATAAAAAATGGACGAAATCCGACTATGACCACGCCCACTTTTTCGATATCGAATATTACGAAAAATGAAAAAAATGCCATGATTCTGTACGAAATATGAAAAAAGAGATGAAACATGGTAATTGGATTGGTTTTTTGACGCAAAATATAACTTTAGAAACAACTTTGTAAAATGGGTGTGACACCTACCACACCCGAACTTAGCCTTCCTTACTTGTTTTTATCTAAGAAAAATAAAAATAAAAGGCTATAGTTGATTTTGCAACTCAGGAACCTTCAGTAATGACAAAACTCTGGATTTTCGTTGGTTTACGAGCTGAATTTGTTCCCTTTAATAAAACTCAAGTAGTAATCTAGTACATATATTTTTAAAAACTTAGATGTTTCACTACTGGGTATCGCCTCGTTAGCACTAAGCAACCAGGTGGATTAAGTGTAGTGGATGGATTGAAGACAAAATGTTATGTTAGCATATAATTTGTTAATGTTTACTTGACCGCCCCTAATTGCATGCTAAGTATTTTTGCATATGACTGGAATATTAAATTGCAAGCTCAACTCTCAAGTATGCGCGTAGAAATGCAAACGCACAGCCATTCATAGAAGCATTTGAAGTTGAACTTGTGCCGCATGGTGGGACGGATGTGCATTTCAGGTAGAAAAAATTCTCAAATGCGAGCTTCGGAAGCCGTGATATTTTCAAGTTCTAATTATTACGAATTAAGTTTGACATTTTGTGAAAATAATCCTAAGGAAGTCCAAGGTCGAGCGAAGCAGAACATTGGGTATACCAACCTGTCCTCTTATTTGGATATCAAAGACATATTCAATAAGGAATGCCACGAATCATCACTTAAATGAAAGCTGTAGTATACTACTTATAGAAATGGAAATATTGCCTTCCGTTAGCAGTTATAAGACAGTTACTGTCATAGATTTCTTACTGTAAAATTTTGCTAAAATCGGCCACCTTTTTCGATTTTGATATTAAAAGTTTTGTGAAAAGCTCTACTAAAATAGGAGCGGACCGAAACATTCTTTAGATATAATTATAATACTAAGAACCATATCTCTGCAAAATTGGGTTCACATCCCATTTTTCGTCACAAAACCACGCAGAAAATTTCATTGCTTTACCAAATAAAAGTTAATGAACTGTCGAATTTTTTCTATTTTTCGAATTTTCGCTATCGAGTTTTTTTAAAGCGGGCGTGGTTGCCAATCGACTTCGTTTATTTTCAAACAGTGGGTATGTAATAACAAGAGCCCAGCCAAAGTTCAACACGATATCTTCTACGACTTTTGATTTACGGCTTAAAAACTTTGAAATTTTATTCTTCCATATGACGGCAGTGCCATGCTCTTTTTCTATCTTTGGTAAAAAATTAACGCATTTTCTCCATTTTTCGATATCGAAAGAGTCGAGAGAGAGAACGATAACCACATCGTTCAAATTCGCCCATTTTCAACATCAATCTATCTGGATCCAGTTAAGCCAGCAAACTAAATTTCGTAACGACTTAGTATTTACTCAACTAATCGTGTTAAGTTCATATCTATCTCGGCTCCCTTAATATCACATCAATTTTTCTTTTCACTAAAATACACTTAATTGGCGCTTAACCGTTAAAACGGTTATGGCCGACCAAAAAGGCGCGCCAGTCACTTCTTCGCTCTGCCAACTGGCGCCAACTGATCACACAAGCAGAGTGGGAACCGCCCTCTACCTCTGCTTCCATAGGCGGGTGCCGGAGCGTCATCTTTCATTCGCATAACATGGCCTAGTTAGCGCAACTGCTGCATTTTAATTCGCTGGACTATGTTGATGTATGCGTAAAGTTCGAACAGCTCATCACTAAATCTTCTTCGGTACTCGCCATCGCCAACACGTAGAGGTTCTAAATCTTTCGAAGATTTTTTCCCTCGAACAATCCCACAATCGCTTCATCTGAAGTTGTCATGGTCCATGCTTCTGCAACATATAGCAGTTTGGCTATGATAAATGACTTGTAGAGCATGATTTTCGTTTGCCCAGGACTGAGGTCTTTAATTTCCAGTTGCCTAGTCCAAAGAAGCATTTATTGGCAAGAGTAATTCTTCGCTTTAAGAGCTGATGTTGTTGTTAGCGTTAATACTGGTTTCCAAATAAATTAAGTCTTTTACTATTTCGAAATTATGGTTACCAATAGTAGCACATTTGCCAAGGCGCTTATACGTTGACTCTTTGCTCAATGACAGCAGGCACTTGGTTTTGTCCTCATTCCCCATCAATCCCATCTTTACCGCTTCTTTTTCCAGCTTGGAGTGAGCAAAACTTACGGCGCAGGGGTTCAGGCCGATGATATCAACGTCATCAGCATATGCCTATATTTGAATGTTTTTATAGAATATTGCAGCATATATAGCATAATTTTCTCTAGAATCAAATTATAGAAACGCAGCTTTGGGGGGTCACCCAGTCTGAAACCTCGTTTAGTTTTGAGCGGCTCAGAAAGGTCCTTCACAATTCTGACTGAGATGATCGTGTTGCTCAACGTCATTTTGCACAGCCGTATAAGTCTTGCGGGGAAACCAAATTCATATATAGTGGTATATAGGCCGCTCCCTTTGGTGCTGTCGAAGGCGGCTTTTGAATCGACGAAGAGGTGATGTGTATCAATTATTTTTTCGCAAGAATTTTTCCAAAATTTGGCGCATTGTGAAAATTTGATCGCTGGAAGATTTACCAGTTCTGAGGACGCACTGATAAAATGCAATCAGCCCATTCACGGTGGGCTTCAACCTTTCGCACAATATACTTGACAGGACCGTACATGCGATATTAAGAAGGCTGATTTCAAGATAGTTCACGCAGTTTGCAGTATCCAATTTCTTGTGGACGTTTGTTTTTAATCTGGTTACTGCTATTCTGCATTATTTCATCATCATCGATTGCGGGTTCGAGTTCGTCATCCCTGTGCGAAAATCGCAGTCTCTATTTAGGAGCGCAGAGAAGTGTTCCCTCCATAATCTAAGTACTCTCTGGACATCGGTTACAAGGTTGCCTGTTTCGTTCTTACAAAAGTTTTTTCCGGACTTAAAACATTCCGACTGTCGCTAAGCACTATTTCTGGTGGCTAGCAGCTCACTCTCCTCTCGCTCTCGCCTTTTTATCTCTGCTTTTTCATCCTGAAAGGCGACTCGTGGTAGCGTTCACACACTGCTCTTATTACGCTCGCTTTTAACATAACCCTGTCGGCAGCATTTGCTTAGATTATATTCACAATAACTTAACTAGACGTGAGAGATTACTTTTCCAACCAAGATTCTTCTTATGTCCCACTGTGTACCATCCAACTGAAACAAATCCGGCAGCACGGATAGTACTGTTGCCACTTTCGTCCATCACATTTACACGTGTATGAGTGTGTGTGTTCTTGTATGATCGACTTTATTTAGTTGGATATATCCATTCCCTGGCATTAGTTCCCTTGTACCACGTCCTCAATCCATTTAGATAAATTCTTGTATGTTACCATATTTCATACTTATATAAGTACTTAACTTCGTACCCATGGATACCTCTTGCTTACATATCCATACATATATTTATTTATGTATATACATACATTCATGTATATGAACATGACTATCAGTTTAAATCAGAAAAAGATAATGAGTTGTATACCTGGCATTGTATGCGCTGACCAAATATTTATTTAGGATTTTCAGATTTTACAGATTTTCCAAGTTGCTTTAATGAAAAGTTGCGCTAAGCTCAAGTAAATGAACTTCCTCGATGAAATGTTATATTATTCTAACCTTTCTTGGGGTTTGGGTAATTAAGCTTTTGAAAAGTCAAGTGTGAAATATTAATGTTATATATGTATGTAAAACGTTGGATTAGGCTCATGGAATGAACGCTTTTCAAGCAGTATTGTGAAAACTAAAAAAAAAAAAATATTAGAACATTGACAATTCTTCTCGTGCTACTTCTTACTGCTTGGATATCTCATTTGATTTCAGAGATAAGGATCCGAAATTAGCATCAGAAAGGCTCGAAATCCTTTCGTCTAATATGAGTATCAAACGGACACAAATGAGTTTTACAGCAAACAATGCATTTCATTTGGATATCTCAACCAGCTTCGGAGATATCCACCAAAATATGGACCTAAATATTCCATACATTTTTTGTATAACTCATAACATATATATGACAACCGAATGCGGTTTTATCTTACAAAATTTGATATGGGTTAGCCCAAAATCAGTTTCCATAACACTGATATCGAACATTTCGGGGATAGCGCTAAAGATTTGGACCTGGATAATTCACTAATATGAAGCAGAAAATAGAAAAGCTCCTACTTTGATGCGTCAGAATACGACCAAATAAGAAGGCTGAGCCCGTCTTGTGGGAAAGGTAGACCAAGATGATTTACTCGAAACCTTATAAAGATAATGAAGAGAAAGAGGGATAATGGTATCGCATCATATCGCTATAAAAAGTATGCGGGAGTTGGAAAGAGAAAACAAGGAAAAATCAGTTAGCTCCATGATGGAATAGGAAGTGAGTCCGAGTGATTGGAAAATAATGTAAAGCAAGAAAAGTAAGAAATACGTCTCGCAGAACCGTGCAGCATTAAGAATTGTCCAGTGCCGTGGTCGCCCAATAGACTTGATATTGGTCAAAAGCAGATTACGGGCCAGAGCTGAGATAAACCGTTGGTACTACAATCGGCATGAGGAGGAAGAAGCTTAGGACAGAAGTAAAGGGCAGCGATTTGCCAAAGGCGATAAGTCTGCTTTCAAGTGGCAGAAAAGACTGATTCCGAAGGCAGGATGAGTCCAGAGCTTTGCAACAGAGGGGCCTAAATAGCGAGGATGCAACTACCTCGAAAAAGACAACTTCAAAAGGGGGAAGTCAAGAAGAAGGTGGAAATGTGGCGTAATGCCAACATCAGGGAGCGCGGAAGTCGAGGTAAAAAAGAAAATTTACATTAAAACTCTATCTATCTTCGATAGGTCGAACGAAGGTAGCATTGAGACCTCGGTCTTTCCTGAGTGCATGAATGTGAGCTGCAAGTGGCTAGAGAGAATCACTTCTAAGCTCCAACGGCAAGCCCGTTTTCACGGTTTTAGGTGGTGAATACAGCGCAAATCTCATTCGTGAAGAAGTCGGAGGAAGCTCCACACACTTTGCTGGGTCCAAACTCAAATATACGCTTCAAATAGCAGCCGGTTCCTCATACCGGAGCGACTCGGGACTTTTTTCGACCAAAATCTTTGTAACCCCATTCAATTTGTTTTGTCCCTCCCACAAAATGTAACCCCCAAAACAGCCCCAAGATCTCTTGCTCCGTGAAGGTATTCAAACCAACCCCGTTCGAAGCGTGGTTTTACTGCATTTACCGGAAAAGAATTTATTTAAATTTATTTTATTTTAATGCACTTTCCCGTGGAAGCTATTAGTTATCATGTCTGTACCGTACAAAGAGCTTGTTTTTACTCGAATAATTTTGTTAGCTCAATAAACCTGTTGTTTCTTAAATCGAACAGCACGAAACCTTAACTTCGGTACCTGATATTTTCCAGGGCTGAGAATTCGCAGAGAAAATATTCCATCGTTTTATATTGCTGTGATCTGGTACCAACTTGAGAATAATGGGCGATGAGTTTGCTGTATTGCGCAGCACCTTCTTACAGTTATCGATGCCCTTTGGAGGACGTAAGTTGTGAATCCAATGGCATGAGCGCTGCTTAGCTGTCTAAGAATATGCTTACATTTCCACCGACTACAGGGTTCTCCAAGAGGAAACAACATGCCTTCTCTATTCCTAGTGGCACTGCTTGATAGATATTAGCTGAGTTTGGAAGACGGATTGAAAGGGTGACACCGCAACACCGCAGTCCATTTTGGACCCATCAGTGAACATACTATGTCAGTTTATCAATTTGTTCTCGAAGGAGTCCTCATCTTAAAGGCAAAAAATATCTGTTGTCGAATTCACATCGGGTAGCCTTCTCAAGATACCGATGTTGCCATACTGCTTCTCATTCCAGCCTATTGACACCGTAGGTCCGATGGCAGAGGTAGTGCATGCATTGCGTATATGCAGGTGCAGAGTCAGCTGGTTAAGAATAACATTTGACACATCTGTTAGACACAACCAAAGTGGTCCTGTTATCCCTGCACATGCTGCCTGTTACATGTTCCTGAAGATTATCAGTTCTGTCTTGCTTGGGTCAACATTAACGGGTCCTCGTGGACTGGCCAGTTCAACCTAACCTAAAATTAAGGCCGCCCGTCCCGTTCAACTATGTAGCCTGCTAAGCGCACCCTTTAGGATTTTGATTAACCTTGTGAAAGACTGTCATTCTCCTGCCAGTGTATCACGTGCGAAGGATTGTTGAATTTATCGGAGGAGAAGCTCCAAGGATAACAACCCTGGCACGTTGTTTGCTAATAAGTCAGATTGTGACCAATTAATTTACTGGTAACGTAACTGATTTGTGTGACAAACATACAAAAATTCGCTTTTGAAATTCCATACTTTTTTATTATTTTGGCCATATTTATGAATGGCTAGAAGAATCCTTTTTTATACAGTTCATTCTTGTAACTTTGTGTTCACTTTCATGTTAAATAAGTTTTTCCCTTGTTTTTTTTTTTGCTCATTGTCCTTTGATGGCTATCTCCCCAGTCCAGTCATTGATTACTTTCTCATATCCTTTATATCACTTAAGTTCTTCATTTCCAAAGGAAAACGCGGTTCGCATATGGATGTAATGCTTTTGTAATTTTTTTTTTATAATTGGAGATATGTGCATATGTATATTTCCTTTTTGCTTTTCAGCAGCCATCGTACATGCTCAGCATATAAAAACTATCAGGCAAAGTTCGCAAGTGGATAATCAACTCTACATTGAGCTACCCATAAATCTGATGACGACAGGGGTATATAAAAGAAGAAATGAGGAAATGTATTTACTTAAGTATCATAAGTACGTATGTTTACATAAAACTCGGCAAGTTTATGTTGGTTATGTTCGTATTATGCTTCATGACTTAATCGCGGCTACTGAATTCTTATCATTATGTTTGTTATTGTATGATTAATTAATCACATCGTGATAGATGAAGTCAAAGGATATAGAGAGAATTGAATTTTAATACGAATCATTGCTTGCGGGTTATGTAATGACCACATGAATACTAATAAAGGCTTATATTGAAAATGAAAAAGATATCCAATTCCTATTTTCAAAGGAATCAATGAGTTATTATAATCCTAATTATTTTTCGAGATAATAAATAAATAACAAATTGTCATCTTACACATTTTAACCAATATTTTCCTTTCAATTTACGCAATTTGGAAAAATTGTTCAGAGTACAATTGGAAATACACGCCAGTAATTTACTAACTCGGGGTAGTAATATTGATGTTGATTGTAAAGCTACTGCATTTGAAAAGTTTTAATGATCACCCTACCTTTATGGTATAAAAACAGTCATAAAACATATTTTCAGGTGGGATCAAAAAATTCCAGAATGAAGAATAGCCATGATTAACCAACACAAGAAGAGAGAAACTATTACCATTTGTCATAGGAACGCCAAAACAGTTGGAGAAGAAAGCTTGCGCAAAGCGCAAAATTTTCTGAGATTTTTTCACCAGACCAAGCGAAGAAGCTGGTATCAAGACATTCAAGGTGTAGAGAGTTACAGATGGAATTTGTGCGAACTACCCGAGTGCCAAGGAAAGAGTCATAAACTTAGCACTTTTTTCGAAATCATTACCATGTATGAGTAATTCCATGGTTTTTCCGCCTTATCACAGCGTCAAGACAAGAGTTTGTAATGCCGCTTTTGGTAGCATCACCACCTCACATTCATATATTTACCACTACATACGGGTAACAGCGCTCAACAAGCGAATGAGAATGTCCAGATAAAATGCAAATAATCACTTGCATGCATTCCACTAGCGCGAACATCGCACAACCGCGATCCGTCAAATGCGTTTCTTAGGGTTCCGATTCCGCCAACCACGGATTGCTTTGGAGTCTAGCCACCGATCCTACATTGCCAATGCACCAGCATTCACCGGCCTCCACCAATCCACCGATCCATTGCATACATTTCACAGAGTGTCGGTTCCACCGACTGCTTGGGAATCGATCCACCTCCACCACCACAAATCCACCGATGCACCATCTGCGACTCACTTTTCCTAAGATAGTTCAAGGTATCTACATTTTTCTGACTGGGCCTTTGTCTTAGCTCTCACAAAAAAAAACTTCGTTATAACATTACTAAAAGAACATGCGCTTCTGAAGCTTCAGAAATCATATATGTCAATCTGCCCAGAGCGCTGGCCAATTGAAGGATACTTACAAGATAAATTAGAAGCAAATATTTGTTGTCACTTCATGGTATTAGCTGGAACTTTGACATATTTTTCAGTTTAACACTAACATTCAAATTTCGAGCCCCATTGAGTGTGATCAATGGGATGCAAGAGCGATAACTTCCGAATATATTTGAGCCAAACTTCTAACTGCCAAATTTGTTTCCAAATTTTGGTGCTGTTTTATCCGGGGCGTGAACCCAGGATCTTTGGTGTGGTAGGCAGGGCACGCTAACACCACACCACAATTTACAAAATATACACTCTTAAGTCAAAGAGAAGCAAAGTCAGATGGTGGATAATTTGAATGGGTCTAACTTCTTTAAAAAAGCAATTAGCTTTGGCAGCCGCTTGTTGCTTCAAAAATGTATCATCAATGTAGTGCCAAAGTCTAAGAGCAACTATCGAGTCAAACTCTTCATAGCATTAGCATATGTACATATATAAAATATTAAATAATTTTCGTTTCCTCTAACGAAAAAGTATGAGTGCCTACTTAGTAAATTGGAGCCAGGAGTCAGCACATATTTTTGCGAGGTATGGAGATGAAAACATACAACTTATAACGCCGGCTTTCTGATTTCACCCACTCAAAGAGTTTTTCTTTCCCAATTTGCATTGCTATCTCACTTTTTCAATTACCCACACCTCTCTACACCAATCGGTAATAGCGACAAACGAAGGGTAGGTAACCCAGAGCACTTTATGAATATAAAAATTTCAAATATGCGTTGGCGTTGGTGATGCCATCTGCAACGCTTTCATGTTCGATTCAATCACGAACACAGATTGCATACGTAATTCCAGGCAGACTTGTGATTACAACCATAAGTTCGAACAGCCATTACATGATCTCGAACTTCCTGCAGTCATTATTGAATAGGACTATAAAAAGTATTCGAGAACACGCATCACCGCTAAAAGGATCTTATTGTCATTTCACTTGCGTTCGAAGGACAGCAAAAAATAGGGAATGAGTTTGTGATTTCATTTTTTGAACCAAATATCAACTGCAGAATTTTGTAATTTTTTTCGCATCGAATGCGGCTATTCAATGCCCATTAATGAAATCTCAGTTGAGGCAAAAATTTAAATAAAAAAATAAATGTCGATGGAGCACGTGCGAATAATTTTGCAAAGCCGCTGACCAGGCCACATTTTAACCTTAAAAGGGTAGAATTATTATTTTTAATAGGAAAATTTCTCAGTTCTCTCTATTTCTGATTTCCAATAAAAATGTAAATTAAGATTCTTCAAATAGTTTGGCAGAAATTTGTGAGCTATTTTCTCGGCATACGGGCTTACAAAAAAACATACGCGCCAAAAAGGAGCATCAAAAAGCGACCGTCCACCAGAGAGTTTGTATGTTGACTCGAATGCCGTCTGCTTTTTATACCGTTATTTATGTTTTGGCTATGTAATTACACTTTTATTGCCAGTTACTTTTGGAAAATGCAAATTTGCCATCATAACATACAACTTTTCGCCTACACTTACATAAGCCAGAGTCCACTTTTACAACTGCACCGTGAAGTCTATAAATCTTTTACTTACATACAAACATATTAATTTTGTTTGTTCTCTTCTTTTTTGCCAAACTGTCTGTCTGTCGGCAAAAACTTTTCGTAATCTGGCAATTTAACATCATATTTGGTTTTTGGAAAATTTCGAAAAAAAAAAAAACACAAATCAACTCGGTCTAATCAAAAAACAAACAAAAAACGAGCAAGGAAAGACATCAAGTCGGTACATCTCCACGAGGCAGCAAAAGCCAGGCTGGTTAGGTAATAGATGACAGGGGTTTTTGCAGTTGGGCAGACGTCGGCTGCCAGAAGGCTAATTTACTTGTAGTTGCTTCCAATTATCTTAGTCTTGTGTTTAATTGCTAGTTAAATTTAGTAAGTTAAATTTGAATTGTGTACATTTGGGGGTTTAAATAAGAAATATTGCGCTCCTTTCATCTGAGCAAACATTTGTTTATGTTCCAAAATTGTTATCACATTTGTAGTACAGTTCCTGCACCCGACAATGACAAAGTGGGAATAGCAGGATCCCGGATAAAAAATCATTACGTTTCAGGTAATGACGGACTACCCTATGAACTGTTCAAACAAGGAGTCAAAGAGTTGGTAAAGAGAATGCAACAACTCCAGTGCAAAATATGGTCGCACGAACGCATGCCTCCAGATTGGAATTTGAGTGTGCTCTTTGAAAAGCGAACTCGAAAGCCGCGCTAATAAACGTGGAATCAGCCTGCTTAAAATCGCGTAAATGATTCTATCTAGCGCACTGTGCGAAATACTGAGGGCCAGTGAAACGAACTGATTGGACCTTATCACGGCCGCTTAAGACCTGGAAAATCTACTATTGAGCAGATCTTCACGAAATGTCAGATTAGGGAAAGACTTACGATGAGAAAATCGATATTCACATTTTTTTTTGTCGCGTCAAAGCAGTTCTTGACAGAGCGAATGTTGATTGTATGCTGCTATGTCTGAATTTAAGTTCCTTGCAAAGTTAATAAGGCTCTGCTAAATGGCGTTGAGGAACACCACCAGCTCCGTACGGATTGGAGTGGATGGAATGTACCTATCCGAGCCATTGGAAATCATACTTGGCTTTCATGTGATTTCTTTAACATAATTACAGCAGAATACCTAAGCCGTAATGGTACAATCTGTTAAAATTGCGTGGAATCACTGGCGTATACAGATGTTATTATTGGTCTTAAAAACGAATCGCAAGTTCTTCCTTCTATGGATTAGATAAAGAGGAAAAAAAAAGTAGGCATTGCAGTATATGAGGACAACACGAAGTATTGTTGTCATTCAAAAAAGAGTCAGCGCATTCGCACCTTGGTAGTCTCTTCTATGCTGACGTATATAAATTCGAGACTTTGCAGGATTTCTTTTATTTGGAACCAGCATTATGAGAAAAAGACAATGTCATCTAAGAAATCAAACGGAGAATAACTCTTGACAACAAATTCTTGATAACAAATGTAGAGTCCGTGTTCTACAACCAAAAATTACGCTCTACAAATCGCTCCTCATACCTGTCCTGATGTATGGCTCGGATTAATGGATGGTGTCGATAGAATATGGGTCAGTTCTTGGCGTATTAGAGGAAAAAGTTGTCCGGTAGATTTGTGGTTCTCTCCGTGATACCGACGGCAGACATTAAAGGAGATATAGCCACGAGCAGTGTGAGCTGTACGCAGATATGAAGACGGTGTAACGAATAAAATCCAAAGGCTTCGCTAGCTAGAAAATACTATGTGGATGGACGAAGACGCTGCGGCCAATTAAGTATTTCATTCGACACCGAATTTAAAACACTTTTTCTTCAAAATTTTTGATATTGCTTTGCCCGGTACATGCATCCAAGAGCTTTGGTATGGCAGGCGGAGCACGTTACCACAAAATTACGGTGGCCGCCACCAAAATATATATGTACATTAGACTGGATTGGTCCCCATACAAAAAACAAGTTGCTAATATCCACCCCTAAATATAAAGATTATGTTGAGTGGGTTTCGGAAAAATTTTTTTTTATTTGATCCTTCGAAATACAGCCGAAAAGGTTTTTTCGTTGTAACTTCGTTATTTGACGTCCGGTTTTTAAAATTGATAGGCCATTATTTTGGCCTTGAGAAGCCTAACATTTCTGTCTAACAAAATTTTACCCCCCCCCCCCCCCTCCCCCTCCTAATGTATGCTTTTTTCCTTACCAAACGAAAGTACTTAAAAATTCAAGCAAATGTTGCTTTGAAACCATATTACTAAAATAACAAACAAAGAAGTTATAGCACTTTCAATATTTTTGCAACTGTTATTTTACCTGATTCTTATTATACTTAGACCGGAAACTCATGATATTTTTGTAGGAAAAATTGCAGGGTTTGCATTGGAAAGATAATAAAGGTATGCCAAATATCAAGAAGAGGGGAAGTCAAATTAAATACGCGAGTGAAACCTGTTGTTTCGTATTTATAATAATAACGCTATGCGGCAAAACCCACTTTTTTGCAGAGATTGAGGCTTAAGTAAACAAAGTAATGTCTCCGTTTTTCGAACTTAGCCTCCAAAAAATAGATATCGGCTTACGAAGTTCGAAATTTAACATTTCATAATTTTATTTATTTTTTGTTAAGCAAATTGAAAAGTAATGGCGAAAAGTCAGAAGTCAGAGTCTGACTTTTCACCTCGTATAACAGCTGTAATACTAAATTTCTCAAAAAAAGAATTCAGCCCTTCAAATAAGGGAAAAGAGCGGACCGGGGTAAAATTTTGTTAGCTGACCTAATCATGTGAAAACGACCTCAAGGCCAAAATAATGGCATATCAATTTTAAAGATCGGACGTCAAATAACCAAGTTACAACGCAAAAATATTTTCGGTTGTATTTCGAAGGATCAAAAAAAATAAAAAAATAAATTTTCCGAAACCCTGTCAACATAATCTTCAAATTTGGGGGCGGACATTAGCAACTTTTTTTCGACCCAGTCTAATGTACATCTCGTATTTATACTGCGGTTAGAAAATTGTTCAGATCATCTATAGTTTTTTTTAGTAGCTTTATTTAAAGTTTGATTTAATTTTTTCAAAATACTTATGTACTAAGCACATTCATTCATTTTAATATAAGCATTCCTATGTTGGTAAAAAAATTTTTAATTTTGCTTTTATTTCTGACATTTGTTAACTATATATGTAAGTACATACATATGTATGTATGTTTATAGTTATTTATAACTATTTATTCCCACTCCCGCATGAATTTGATATTAACCAGCTTCCTCAAAGCATATCATTCATAAATTACATTACCTCAAAGAGTCCAACATAGTTCGCATATCAGTTGCAAAGTCCTGCCTTGTTCTCATTTTCATAAACCACAAATGTAAAACATGCACAACTAAGAGCTGATTAACATGGTAAAGCGGAAACTAACATACTTCCGGCGAAACTATGTATGCATTATAAAATTACATATTAAATGGCAGTGGCAGCCAAAAATGCAACCGCTGGAAATCACTAAGCAAGGGCAAATGTAGAAATGTATGTTCAGTTACCTTATATATAATATAACAGCCGTAGTTCTTTTTACATGTATATACAGTTAGATTTGTGGTTAAAAAACGCTTATATATTCGATAATGCTTAGGAGACTGGCGGCAATGGTAAATATTTCGCAACAAAACGGGTTCTACTGAGTAGCAGAGCCACGCTCCTCTAGTGGTCATAGTGTATAACATATAGCTAAATTGGTTACGATGAATAACGGACTCACACACTTTTCGGTCGTAGAAGAGGAGAATAGTGTAGAGATAAAACGGTGACACACATTTCAGTTGCAACTGAATATAATACATATTGAAATTTAGCAGTACTAATTTTCTGCACAACAATTTCGAAAGTTAAGATAAAGTTACACACACACTTAGCAGTCCCTATAAAGTTTAAGTACATATGTATATAAATGTAACAAAACACACACATCTAACATTTATCTAGCAAAGGCTCATCTGAATTAATATGTTTGATAATTATGTGCGAGTAAAAATTAATGTTTATGTATATTCTTATATTTATGTATCTATATGATATTTGGAAGAATGGATTCATTGCAGATTGCGTATAACCTCAACGTAAGGTCTGATAAAATCTGATCAGTAAATGGCAGTTAAAATTTTCTAAACTGGCCCGGATCGTGTTTGACGATCACGTATCCAAAAAAATAGTTTCACTCAAACGATAAATACGAGTCCGTCAAAGTTTTCTTAAAAAAGATAATTAATTATAGATCTAATGAGTACGAGTAGCCGTTTGTTCACATATGTTTTTAATATGTGATTTAAAAAATTGATTCCGATCACGGATCGTATAATACGATTCGTGCCCTGCTTTTCGAAATAAGGTCTAATGAACAAATTTATAAAGCAGAAGATTTACATAGGAAATTTAGATTTTACCATCACAAAATTACAGTTTTTCAGGGAAAATTGTTAGGGAAGATTGGTGATAGTAAATTACCGTGATTATCTTCGGTTATCTCTTAGTTTGGAGCCCTGGTATTTATATAAAAACACATTTTTATTTTATATACAAAAACAATCAAAACGAGCACATTATTTGAGATGAGCTAAAATGCGGGAAAAAATTGTTATATTTCTTATTAGCGTAACAATTTTTAACATTTACCATTTTATTTAAAAGTATTTGCCATGTTTATACGTGTATGTATTACGTTATCGGCCAATTCAGGTACCAACATAGAAGAGGCTTTGTAATTCCTGTATGCCCTCACAACAACATTAGGGGGGTCGATTTTTGCCAACCTAATTTTTGTTTAATGCTGTTTGTTAATGAAAGGCTCAGATTCCAAAGAAAGTAAAAAATTTGACTTTGCTTACATGAGATTTGTATGATGATGTTATATATAGCGTTTATAGCTTTTTCCAGACAACTTATGCCAAATACAAGCAGAAAACTGAGGCTTCTAGCTATTAAAATAAGGAAGATATGACAAAGAACCCTCATGTCGTAAGAATTTGTTGTAAGAAATGTATATGCTTTTGTGGTCCGATCCTTTGCTAAGCTGACTGCAGAAAGCTCACTATGAGCTATACTTGACGAGAAGCAACTTCATTTTCAAATATTTCGCAAGACATAAGTAGAAACTAAATGCATTTTTGCTATTTATGAATACAGTTCTGCAGCCATTACTCTATATCGAGAAGAATAAAGTTTTATTCGTATTTGAAAAAAAAATAAAAAATGTATGTAATTTGACAGCTTTGGAATCTTTTTTCCTGTCACTTCACGTTACAGAGATTTTTATCAGTGGAACAGCCGTTTCACGAAGCCCTAATAACTGCTTCTGAGGCTTATCAGAAGGCACCAATTGATATCTATGGAATTGTGTTGGATGGGAGTGCTGGCAGACTTGAAGCGTGCCAGCTTAATGCTTTATATGCTGTTTTAGTCGTTCCTTTATTCTTACCAAGTGCTACCAGCGAAAGGTTGTAGTATTTTTGATACACCCCTTATATGTGAGCAAAAAATGGCTTATGATAATTTAATACGACAAAAGGAGAGACATTGGTCAGTATAAATCATCTCGATTAACAGGGTATCCCTCGGTTCAGTAGTCAAGCTAAAAAATTAATAAATAAATGAGATATAAAACGAAAAAAAAAATTATTAATATTTGAAATCACAAAAAAACTTGATAACTGTTGTCTTGTACACAGTAAAGCAACTCTATCTTGTGTTAATCGTGATATTAGCAGTATCGTTGATGTACGCAATCTAGATAAAGAATAATAAATTTGCACCGTGCTTATTTTTCTTACAAGTTGGCGGGACGGGACCTATATGATGTACGCTGACTCCGAACGCAAGGGGCGACCCCGCTTAGAAATACTTTTCTAATTAAGAAAAACTGTTTCTAATTTTTTTGTGTCGCTTTGCCCGGAAATTTAACCCACGATATTCGGTATGGTAGGCGGAAAAGTTCCACATAGTTATAAAGAAAATGTTTTCCATCAATAAGTTCTTTACGAAAAGTCGGCTTAAGATTACGCATAGCTTTCGCACCTGCTTACTGAGTGAAGTCTACGATCTAGCAAAGCAAGCGAGATGCAGGACCCCATTCTCACTCTCTTCGTGTCTCCGCTGAGGGCACCATAAGCCCTCCGCAATTTATGGAAGTGAGCATTATCGTGATACGAAAGGGCTTTTCCCTCTTATACTTTGAAAAAAAAGGAACGTGATTTCGAACGGCGTTATTGGGAGATGTTCATAAGTACCCTGGCTGGCATCACCGCAATATCTTGTAGCAATAATTTCATATACTTTAATCTGAAATTTTGAAGTAAAACAGAAAATTAATCAGACCACAGAAATTTCCTGTAGCGTTGACCCTGAAAGATATCAAAACGGCTTTCAGGCTCTAGTTTCTTAAGCAATGTATTTATCTTCATTTTGATGAAGTTGCTATTAATATATTACTTCTATTTCCAAAAACCGAAATCATTCAAGGTTCGAATCGAGCTCAAGGCCAGAACAATAATTTTTGTTTTTCTAATGATAATTATTGTTATTTTTTAATTTTTCTAAATTTGAAAAATTGTATTTTGTTTTTGGAATAGTAAGTAGACAATTTTTCAGACAACCTGCCATAGCTGCGCAGATAGATCCATTTCGAAGGGTGCTAAGCCTTCACCATCAGTACGCTTTATTGTCAATTACTTTGTTTGACATTCCCAAGTGCTCATGAGCTCGATTCGAACCTTGAATGATTTATCAATAGGCCGATAAAAAAAAAAACAATTGTTAAAAACAGAAATTGGCATGCTCAACTACACAATTATCACGCAGTTACTGCTAAGAAATTTAGTTTTTAGTTTTATAGTATGGAAAATTTTAACAATGGTCTTATGGTGAAAAAGTGTAAGCAGTTGCTGTAATCAGAGGTCTTTATGGTCTATAATAATTCGCGACGCCTAAGGCAAATAGGATTGGCCTAGAGTATTCATGAGCAAATTTCTTACAGAATGTTACATACTTCTCCGCTGATGGCAATATCGAAGTGATACACAATGAAATCGCATAACCGGGCACATACATATATAACTTAAGAAATAAATTACACCCTAATCCACATACGCGCAATAGATCCACCAAAATCATGTGTGCGATGTGGCGTGATTACAAAATAATAACTTTGCAGCATTCCAAAGCAGACAAAAGCCAAGAGATGAATAGTGTGTGAGATGAACGACGTGTTGAATGAGTTCAACAGCCAAAAGCTAACAAAGCAATTGGTTTTGGTTTAAATAAGTAAAGAAAAAAAACGAGTTACCAAAGCGCGTGGGTGAATGAGTTGCTTGAATGTTTGTCGGCCACAAAGAGTTGTCTCTTTCCCCAGTGTTAGCGGCTAGGACAGTAACCTTCAGCCTGCTTGCGTCCGGATGAGCTGCATTTTCCGGGTATTTAGTTGAGTTGTCGGTTTGCATTTTTTTCTACTTTTCCAGATTGCTGCGTTTTGAGCTCGCTACTTATTGCTGATTTATTCTTCTTTTATTTGGTTTGCTTTTTCCACAATCTAAAGCCTGCATCTGAATAGAAATGTGCTTTTGGGTGTGGGTGTTGAAGAGTTTAGTAGCTTCATTTGCAGACATTCCACAGCAGCCACTGACCGTTGGCAGCGCGCTGAGCATATAAAATATTTATCTGCTGTTGAACTAATTTATGTAAATAGTTGTGGCACAACACTTCAATGCGCATACAATGCGTATTCCCAGATTTGGGTACGGAGATCTTGTCTGTTCATTTGGTATGGTAGTGCCATCTGAGTACTGTTGGTCATGAAGTTTGCGTCAATGGGTTTGCATGTCTGCAAATGCAGACAATCTTTTTTTATATTCGGAAGTCTAGTAACTCTATCAAAGAATAAGCGAAATGCATTTCAATACCCGCAAAATTTTCAAATTTTTGCATTAGGAAAATATTACTTAATTTAATGTGGCCATACGTGAAGAGAATAATCTTAGTAGCATTAGTTAGGATCAAGAGGAAACTACCTGGTAGAATGCCCCACCCATAGAGTATGCATTTTCACATCTTATCTTTTGTGAAAGGCGCTTAACAACATGAATGGTAATGACCAAGTCGACCAAGGTGAAGCTCCAATTTCTCTATTACTTCACATAAGACCTTCTAGTTAGTTTAAAGGGGGTTTTATTCTCTGATTTATCTCACCTCTTATGTGAAGGCTAAACATTTTCTGTATGCACCTTCTTGCCAGAGTTGATTATTCATCGTTCTAAACATAGTATAGTTGTAAATCTATACGTCTTAAAAACGAATTTTCCGAATAATTAAAAGCCCAACTCCCTAAATTACAGGAAATCATTGGAATTTCTGAGGAAGCAATTTGCTTCATAATGGCTTCTGCTAACAAAAGCAGTTCTCAATATAAGGACAATAATAAAATAATAAATAATATTATATAACACAATCATGTTTTTAGTGGGTACTGAATCGAAACCATTTTTTTGTAGTGATCTAGCCTCCAGAACAAGTCATTTGAAAGTCAGATTACGACCCATTCTCATAAATGTTTATCTTTTTTATTAATTGTTTTCAAGAATGATGGCATGGGCAGTTGAACCTTTCTCATAAAGCTTACGTAAGGGGTATTTTAAACGGCCAATCTTTGGAAAAAACTAAAATCGAACCATTAATCAGCTTCACAAAAAAGTTAGTGGATCTGGAAATGCGACAAAGGTACTCCAATGCAGTTTGATGCATTTAATCAGACTTCAACGTCCAAATTGGCCCAGCGGATCGTGGTATTGTTTTACCGCCGAAAATATGTTGAATCACTAATAATTTATGCACAATTTCCTGTGAAAAACTGGAAAAAGTTTTCTTCTGCTATTAAGTTGTGATGTAAGTTTAAAAGAGTGGTTCCGGAATATACAAGCCATAGAAACTCAGGCCTTATTATAAATTCGAGCTATCCAGCGTGGACAATTTCTCCAACATAAAATCAAAAGAGTCGCACGATAGGGATCACCTTCTTTAATACATTATTGGTTTCGAAAAGTTTAGGCAGTTGCTGCGAATTCTGAGTATGCTGGTAATATGACTCCACGCCATTTTAATGGCCTTGCTAGGTTTGCGAGCAGAAAGTCTTCAAACATCAGAAATCGATCCCAATTATCAGGAATGCACAAGTCTGTCCGTATTCTGGATCAGAGTCGATATTGCAGTTGTTGTTGTTGTTGTAGCGATAAAGACACTTCCGAAAGTTTTTGGGGAGTGTTCTCGATGTATATGGTCCTTTGTCGGATATATATTCGGGACGCTCTGGTAACAAGCACCATTAAGGTACTAGCCCGACCATCTCGAGAACGATCTGATATGACCATATTTAACCTTATAGGCCACAACATAGGCCGCGAACGGACATATTTGAAACACTAATCTATAAAATGGCAACAAATGGTCTCATCAAAAATGTGGAAGCTTTGAAAAATTACTCATACGCCATGGCGAGCGTAACTAACTAAAGTGCAATTATTTATCTCAATCATTTAGACAAAATTAAAAATTTTCGAATTTATTGTAAACGTCTCTTCAACAATTTAATTCAATTTATTTATTTAAATTGACAAAAAAAATATTGAATTTCAACAACTGACACTAAACGAGTGCATTTAACAAATCGAAATTGAAGAAAAAATCTAATGAAATAAAAAAAAAACACAAACCGAATGCAATACAATTTGTCCTTTGTTAATTTAAATTGAATGTCATTATCCTGGTAAATCCTGTTTGGTTGACTGGTTGTATGGTGTGGCATCGATTGGTTGGATAGTTAGCTATCTGGCTGCTCGTAGCAAAAGCTGTTTGGTTGCCTGGTTCAATGAGCGCTAACAAACAAAACGAATTTGTATTGTAACGATGTCTACACTCATTTGTATGTATGTATGTATATTTCATTTAGATGTGGGCAATAGGGATATTAATCCCGATTTTCGCAGTTTTGATACATTTTTCGTTGAAGAGTTTTATTGATTAAGACAGCATGCAGAGTATGGACCCTATCGGCTATTGGAGAAAAATTCGACTCGACATCCTTCCTCCGGCAGCTTCGGTCGGATTTTTTAATAGGGAAGTATATGGTGTGCTTAATGTGGTAAACTGTAGATTGGAATTAGCATGCACTAGTGATATGTCACAAAAAAAGAACCACAGCGACATTTGTATCTCATTTAACTTCTAGATTATATTATAAGTGCCGGGCGGTATGGTGTTCAAGGTAGCAAACTTGCTTATTAACATCGTGAAACCAAATACGAATACAAACGAACACTTAAGTTCCTCGAATCAAAACGTGAAAGTTGTCTCTTATTAGCGAAATAAATCTGAAATGGGATTACCAACACAAATTTAAACTTTTGTGAAGTCCGTAGTCACTAAGGGTACTTTCTGGGCTTAACATTTATTTTATCCCATAGCATAGCTTAACGTAAGCAGTTTTTATGCACTATACTTCAGGAGAATATTTACACTAGAAAATAGCCACCGCGGCTCTTTGGACAGCATTC